>NC_010288.1:0-16609 GCF_019924925.1 Ctenopharyngodon idella | reverse complement strand
ATTGTAATGTTGGATTTTTTAGCATTGAGATGTGCCCTATAAAATTTAGTAGAGATTTTTAGGCTAATATTTGGAAGAATTGTGCGGTGAATTAGCGCGATGTGTATGTATATATATATAATGCGGATAGCTAACCCATAATTCAACTTGTTAGTTTTTACGTTCTCGAGCCTTCCTTGGTTTAGGGGTTTGACAAGGATAACAGGATTTGCTGAGCGTAGGGGGTAGGGGGGTTTGTCGCGTAGAAACCGAGGAAGGGGCATATATATAGGGGCAAGTTGAAGAAGGAATGAATATGTTATGCACTTGAGTTAGAAGTATGTAATTCTTAAGTTATGTCTTTCAATAATTAACTTAATTTAACACAAGCAAGGAAAATGTTCAACCTTAATTTATCATTTGCGCCTGCACTCTGAAATGCAAGGTGAAAAGAAACCAAAAAGGAGAACCCCTATGCATATAGAAGGATGCTCGCATGTGGGGTTAATGAAAAGTATGTACTCATATCATTAATCAAATGCCAGATATAATTATCCGAGGGTGGAATTTTACAGTTATGTTCCTGAAATAGGAACCAGATGCAAGGAATAGTTCATTTTGTGCTACCCTCACAATATTTGTCCCTGATTCTATCATGAATATAATACCTTTATATAAACTGGTTGGTGGTCTCTTACTACATTAATATAGTCTAATTAAATGTTAGTTGGTTATTTCAAGGAAAAATTTGAGGACCAGTTATGGGGAATAATCTATTTTCCAGGTTGAAATAAATTATTTGTGAATTTTAAATTTTTGGTTTATGTACGTCTTGAACGTTAGTACTTGCTTTATGGTTAAAATAAGTTAATGGTGATAATACATATATATGGACTAATGCATTATGTAATATAATACATATTATGTACTAAACCATATAGGTTACTATCAGAAGATAGTTTAATTTAGAATTCTGGCTTTGGGAGCCAGGGGTGGGAGTTAAAATCTCCCTTTTCTGGGCGCTAGGGAGGAATTTAACCTCCGATCTTCGGATTACAAGACCGATGCTTTTAGGCTAAGCTACTAGGGCAAGCTCATTTTAGTGCTTTATTTTCTAATCACCCTGCTAGTGGGGTTAAAATGAGGAATAATGCGAAATAAAGGACTGATGCAATTTGTCCAATAATGACATATGGATGTTCTACGGGTATGCCTCCAATTCATGTCAGAATAATCATGTCTGCTACTAAGGTTCAGAATAGGAATTGGGTGATTGGGCGGAATGTTAGTCCTCGTTGTTTTGAGGTGTGTAAGATTGGCACTACTATTAGTACTAGGATGGAAAATAATAGTGCAAGGACCCCTCCTAGTTTGTTTGGAATAGATCGTAGGATGGCGTAGGCAAATAGGAAGTATCATTCTGGTTTAATGTGTGGAGGGGTAACTAGTGGGTTTGCTGGGGTGAAGTTTTCTGGGTCTCCTAGTAGATTTGGGGAAAATAGTGCTAATGATGTGAGAGCTAATAATATTATTACAAATCCTAAAAGATCTTTGTATGAAAAGTATGGGTGGAAGGAAATTTTATCTGCGTCGGAGTTTAGTCCGATTGGGTTATTTGATCCTGTTTCGTGCAGGAAGAGTAGGTGTAGGAGGGTTGCGGCGGCGACGATGAATGGTAATAGGAAATGGAATGCGAAAAATCGTGTTAGTGTTGCATTATCTACTGAGAAGCCACCTCAAATTCATTGGACGAGAGTATCTCCTATGTAGGGGACTGCTGATAGTAGGTTTGTAATTACGGTAGCGCCTCAAAAAGATATTTGTCCTCATGGGAGGACGTAGCCAACGAAGGCCGTTATTATAACTAATAGGAGTAGGACTACTCCAATATTTCAGGTTTCTTTGTAAAGGTAGGATCCATAGTATAGGCCGCGAGCAATGTGTATATAAATACAGATAAAAAAGAATGATGCCCCGTTGGCGTGTAGGTTGCGGATAAGTCAGCCGTAATTGACGTCCCGGCAAATGTGGACTACTGATGAGAATGCGGTTGAGATGTCAGAAGTGTAATGCATGGCTAAGAACAGTCCGGTTAGGATTTGAGTAATTAAGCATAATCCTAGAAGGGATCCAAAGTTTCATCATGCAGAGATATTAGATGGTGTGGGAAGATCGACTAGCGCGTCGTTGGCGATTTTTATTAGTGGGTGGGTTTTTCGTAGGCTTGCCATTATTGTTCTTGTAGTGAACAACAACGGTGTTTCTTCAAGTCCCTGGTCTCGGTTAAAATCCGAGCAAGAATTATGACTTATTTTATGTTTTTGTTATTGATAGCTTTAGTTGTGGGTTTAATTGCTGTTGCTTCTAATCCTACGCCTTATTTTGCTGCTTTAGGTTTAGTGGTAGCAGCGGGGGTTGGGTGTGGAATTTTAGTTGGTTATGGGGGCTCTTTTTTGTCTTTGGTTCTCTTTTTGATTTATTTAGGGGGGATGCTTGTGGTGTTTGCTTATTCAGCGGCTTTAGCTGCTGAGCCTTTTCCGGAAGCTTGAGGAAGTCGTTCTGTGGTTGGATATGTATTAGTGTATTTGTTGGGTGTTGTGTTAGCAGCTGGCTTGTTTTGAGGGGGGTGATATGAAGGTTCTTGAATGGTTGTTGATGGGTTGAAAGAGTTTTCTATGCTGCGTGGTGATGTAAGTGGTGTGGCTGTTATATATTCTTTTGGTGGGGCAATGCTGGTTATTTGTGCATGAGTATTGCTTTTAACTCTACTTGTGGTGCTGGAGCTTACTCGAGGTTTAAGTCGTGGTACCCTTCGGGCTGTTTAAATAAGAGTTAAAAGGATGGCCAGGGTTAGGGTTAGAAGGAAGATAGTTAAGTAGGTTTTGATTATGCCTCGTTGGATATCACTTGTAATTTTTGATATTGTTATTTGGGTTAGTGTTAATCCTTTTGGTCCTGTGATTTCTAGTCATGTTTGGTCGAATTTGGTGGCAATTGACTGTCCTAGGATTAGGTTGAGTTTAGGGGGAAGTCGATGAATTACTGCGGGGAAATATCCAAGTATGTTTGAGAAATGATGTATGGGGATTGTGGGGGTAATTTTGATTTGCTTGTTGGTTATTGCTGTAAGTTCTATGGCTACTAAAAGTCCGGCGATTGTTACTATGAGGGCGGCTAGTTTTAGAGTAGTTGGTATTGTTATGATAGGTGTTTTTGAGGGTAGAAAATTAGAGGTAATAATAAGTCCTGCAATAATACTTCCTCAGGCAAGTCGTTTAATGGGGTTAATTACTAGTGGATTGTTTTCATTAATAGGGGATAGTGGTAAAAATCGAGGGGATCCCATGGTTACGAAGAATACTACTCGAAAACTATAAACTGCGGTGAATGATGTGGCAATTAATGTAAGGGTTAGGGCTCAGGCGTTAAGGTAAGAGGTGTTTAGGGCTTCGATGATGGCATCTTTTGAGAAGAATCCGGCTAGGAATGGGGTTCCTGTTAATGCTAGGCTGCCGATTGTAAGGTAGGTCGAGGTGGCAGGTATCAGGTTGTGAAGACCTCCTATTTTTCGGATGTCTTGTTCATCGTTTAGGCTGTGGATAATTGATCCGGAACATAAGAATAATATGGCCTTAAAGAATGCGTGCGTGCAAATGTGGAGGAATGCTAGTTGTGGTTGGTTTAGTCCAATTGTGACTATTATTAGTCCTAGTTGACTAGATGTTGAGAAAGCTACAATTTTTTTGATATCATTTTGAGTTAAGGCGCAGGTGGCTGTAAATAATGTAGTGAGTGCCCCTAAGCAGAGACAGATTGTCAGTGCTAGGTTGTTGTTTTCTATAAGGGGGTGAAGGCGGATTAATAGGAAGATTCCTGCAACAACCATAGTGCTGGAGTGTAATAGGGCAGATACTGGTGTAGGGCCCTCCATGGCAGAAGGGAGTCAGGGATGTAGGCCAAATTGGGCCGATTTTCCTGTTGCCGCAAGGATTAGTCCGATTAGAGGAATTGTCATGTCGAAGTTTTTTGATAGGAAGAAGATTTGTTGGATTTCTCAGGAGTTAAGGTTTATTGCAAATCATGCTATGCTTAAGATTAGTCCGATGTCTCCTACTCGGTTGTAGATGACGGCTTGGAGGGCTGCTGTATTGGCATCTGCTCGTCCGTATCACCACCCAATTAGTAAGAATGACATAATTCCAACTCCCTCTCAGCCAATAAATAATTGGAATATATTATTAGCTGTGACTAGAGTGATTATAGCTACTAGGAATAGGAGAAGATATTTAAAAAATCGGTTTATGTTGGGGTCAGAGTGTATGTACCATAGTGCAAATTCTAGAATGGATCAGGTGACGTAAAGGGCAATTGGGGTAAAGATGAGAGAGTAATGGTCAAATTTAAAGCTGATGTTTGTGTCAAATATGTGTGTGTTTATTCAATGTCAGTTTGTAGTAATGCTTTCTATTCCCTGGTCTAAAAAGATTATAAGTGGAAGGAGGCTAATGAAGAATGCAGTGCTGACGGCGGTTTTAACGTGTGTACCTGCTCACTCTGGTTTTTGTGGTTTTGGGTTTAATGTTGTTAGTAGCGGAAATATAAGGATTGTAAGAACTAGAATAAATGAGGACGATATAATTAAGGTTGTTGAATTCATAGCTTCCACTTGGATTTGCACCAAGAGTTTTTGGTTCCTAAGACCAATGGATGAACTGTTATCCTTCAGAAGCGTGAGGAAGCCGCGGATTTTAACCGCGGTACATAAGGATTAGCAGTACTTATTGATTTCTGTCCTTCCTTGGTGAGTAAGGAGATTTTAACTCCTGTTTTTAGAATCACAATCTAATATTTTGGTTAAACTATACTTACTAGTAACATCAGCCTCACATGAGTTCTGGCTTTGCCACGAGGAGAATTACTGGAATCAGGTGAAGGGCTATTAATAAGTGTTCTCGGGTGTGGAATGGTGGAAGTTTGGTGATGTGAATTGGTGTTGGACCTCGTTGAGTTATTAGGAATATGTACAGGGAGTAGCCCGCTGTAATTAGTGTTCCTGCCCCTGTAAGTGCGATGGTTCATGGTGATCAGTTAAATAATGTCGTGATGATTATGAGTTCTCCTATTAGGTTAGGCAGTGGAGGTAGTGCTAGGTTGGCCAGATTAGCAATGAATCATCAGACTGCTGTTAGTGGGAAGATTATTTGTAAGCCCCGAGCTAGAATTATGGTTCGACTGTGGGTTCGTTCATAGGCTGTGTTGGCTAAACAGAATAATATTGAAGATACTAGTCCGTGGGCAATTATTAAAATAATAGCTCCTGAAAATCCTCATGGGGTTTGAATTAGGATTCCCCCTGCTACAAGTCCTATGTGACTTACAGATGAGTAAGCAATTAAGGATTTGAGATCTGTTTGTCGAAGGCAAATTGATCCTGTTATGATAATGCCTCATAGTGCGAGAATAATAAATGGATATACTAGTTCTTTGGACAGTGGGTCCAGCATAATTATTATTCGTATTATTCCGTATCCTCCTAGTTTTAATAGTACTGCTGCTAGTACTATGGATCCTGCGACTGGGGCTTCAACGTGTGCTTTTGGTAGTCAGAGATGTACTCCATATAGCGGTATTTTTACTAGGAATGCGATTAAGCAGCCGGCTCATCAGATTTTATGGCCTCAAGAGTCTAGGAGTAGTGGTTGTGAGTATTGAATTACTAACATGGATAAGGTTCCTGTAGATTGTTGGAGTAGGAGTAGAGCCACTAGTAGTGGTAGAGACCCTGCTAAGGTGTAGAATAGAAAATAGGTCCCTGCATTAAGGCGCTCGGCTTGATTTCCTCATCGAGTGATGATGATAAGGGTGGGGATGAGCGTGGCTTCAAATATGATATAGAATATAATGATTTCGGTGGCACCGAATGCTATAATTAGGAATATTTGTAGTGAGGCAAGAAGTGTAATATATAAGCGTTGTCGGCTAATTGGCTCAGGGTTAATGTGGTTTTGGCTAGCTAGAATTATTAGTGGGAGAAGTCAGCATGTCAGAACTAAGAGAGGGGTTGATAGTGGATCTGTGGCTAAATATGAATTGGATATAGTCCATCCGGTTTCTGATGTTCATTTTAATCATGTGAGGCTAATAAGGGCAATTAGGAGGCTATGTGTGGTTGTGGTTGTTCATAGTCATTTGGGGGAAGTTAATCAGATTGTTGGGAATAATATAATGGTAGGAATTAGTACTTTTAACATTGCAGGAGATTAAGGTTTTGTAGGCGGTCGGTTCCGTGGGTTCGGGCTGTGGCTACTAGGAGTGCGAGGCCCGTACTTGCTTCGCAGGCGGAGAAAGCTAGTAACAATATTGGGGCTGCGGAGAAGCTTGTTGATTCAAACTGTAAAGCCCATAGGGCTAATGCAATAAATAGGGATAGTATTATTCCCTCCAAGCAGAGAAGTGCGGAGAGTAAATGGGTGCGATGGAATGCTAATCCCATTAGTCCTAAGATGAATGCTGAGCTAAAGCTAAAATGTACTGGTGTCATAAGGGGGTTATGGACTTAAACCATAATTTTCTGAGCCGAAATCAGAGGTCTTGTTTTGGACTAACTCCCTATTCTGCTCATTCTAGACCACCTTGGGTTCATTCGTAGATTAGTCCTAGTGTTAGCAGGATTAGAACTGTGGTGGCTCAGAAGAATGTTCCGGTAGGGTTGTGGAGTTGGTCTCCTCAGGGCAGGGGAAGAAGGAGGGCAATTTCTAGGTCGAATAAGAGGAATAGGATTGCTACCAGGAAGAATCGTAGTGAGAAAGGCAGTCGAGCAGATCCGAGTGGATCAAATCCGCACTCATATGGAGATAGTTTTTCTGCGTCCGGGTTTATTTGTGGTAATCAGAAAGACACGATTGCCAGGATTGAAGATAGGGCTACTGTGATGATTAGGATGGTTGTGATTAAATTCATTATCTTTCCTTGGGGTTTAACCAAGACTAAATGATTGGAAGTCACTTGTACTAACTTTAATACTAGAAAGATTATGAGCCTCATCAATAGATGGATACGTAAAGGAATAGTCACACTACGTCAACAAAGTGTCAATATCAGGCGGCGGCCTCAAAGCCGAAATGATGTTCGGATGTAAAGTGGTATTGGATTTGACGGAGAAGGCAAACAGCTAGGAAGGTTGATCCAATAATGACGTGTAGTCCGTGGAATCCTGTGGCTACGAAGAATGTAGAGCCGTATACCCCATCTGCAATTGTAAATGGTGCTTCGTAATATTCTATAGCTTGGAGGGCAGTGAAATAGAATCCCAGTAGAATTGTAAGTGCGAGAGATTGGATGGCCTGTTTTCGTTCGCCTTCTATGATGCTGTGGTGGGCTCATGTAACTGTTACCCCTGATGCTAGTAGCACAGCTGTATTAAGAAGAGGGACCTCAAAAGGGTCTAGGGGAATAATTCCTGTTGGGGGTCAGCATCCTCCGAGTTCTGGTGTTGGTGCTAGACTTGAATGGTAGAAAGCTCAGAAAAATCCTAAGAAGAAAAATACTTCTGAAGTAATAAATAGGATCATTCCATAACGTAGTCCTTTTTGTACTGGCGGTGTGTGGTGACCTTGGAAGGTCCCTTCTCGGATAATGTCACGTCATCATTGAAATATTGTAAGAAGTAGGAGAATTATTCCAAGGGTTATTAGTGTTGTTGAGTGGAAGTGGAACCAGATTGCTAGGCCGGATGTTATTAATAGAGCACCGACGGCTCCGGTTAGTGGTCATGGGCTTGGATCAACCATATGATATGCATGTGCTTGGTGGGCCATTAAACGTTTTCTTGTAGATAGAGACTTAGGAGTAGTACAAATACGTAAGCTTGAATTATTGCTACTGCAACTTCTAGGAGTGTTAAAAGGAAGAGAACGGTGGCGGTTAAGATTGCTACTGTTGGTATTATTGGTAGTAGAACAAATACAGCTGTGGCGATGAGTTGAATTAATAAGTGGCCTGCAGTTAAATTAGCTGTAAGTCGTACACCTAAGGCTAATGGGCGAATAAATAGGCTAATTGTTTCGATAATAATTAGTACGGGGATTAGGGGGATGGGTGTTCCTTCTGGCAGGAGGTGTCCGAGGGCAACTGTTGGTTGATTCCGCATTCCAATAATTACGGTGGCAAGTCATAATGGAACTGCAAATCCTATGTTTAGTGATAGTTGTGTTGTGGGTGTGAAAGTATATGGAAGAAGGCCTAACATATTAATGGTAATAAGGAATACTATTAATGAGGCCAATAAAAGTGCTCATTTATGTCCTCCCACATTTAGAGGTATCATTAGTTGATTAGTAAATCGGTTAATAAATCATGTTTGGACGGTAACAAGTCGGTTGTTAATTCATCGGGATGGTGGAGTTGGGAAAAGAACTCATGGTAGTGCGATTGCAATAGCAATAAGTGGAATTCCAAGGAAGGATGGGCTTGCGAATTGATCAAAAAAGCTTACTATCATGGTCAGTCTCAGGGCTCTGTTTTGTGTTTCTCTTCACTTATTGGGGTTAGTTCATTTGGCGTGGTGTGATTTAAGATTTTGGTTGGGATGATGGTAAGAAAAACGATTCATGAGAATACTAGGATTGCAAATCAGGGGTTTGGGTTTAGTTGAGGCATTTCACTAGAGGTGGTCGGTAGTCACCAAACTTTGGCTTAAAAGGCCAACGCTTTGTCCAATAATTAGCTTTCTAGTGAGGCGTCTTCTAGTATTAGTGAGGATCAGCTCTCGAAGTGTTCTAGTGGAACTGCTTCAACTACGATGGGCATAAAGCTGTGGTTTGCTCCGCAAATTTCAGAGCACTGTCCGTAGAATACACCTGGGCGTGAGGCAATGAAGGCGGCTTGATTTAGTCGTCCTGGCACTGCGTCTATTTTTACACCTAGAGATGGGACAGCTCAGGAATGTAATACATCTTCGGCAGATACTAGGACACGAACTGGTGATTCTATAGGGACTACTATTCGGTGATCTGTTTCTAGGAGTCGGAACTGGCCGGGTGTAAGATCTTGGGTTGGGATTATGTAGGAGTCAAAGCCTAAATCTTCGTAGTCTGTATATTCATAACTTCAGTATCATTGATGTCCTATGGCTTTGATTGTTAGATGGGGGTCGTTAATTTCGTCTATAAGATATAAAATTCGAAGGGATGGCAGAGCAATCAAAACTAGAATGACAGCTGGTAAAATAGTTCATACAATTTCGATTTCTTGGGAGTCTAGGATATATTTGTTAGTGAGTTTGGTTGAAACCATTGCAATAATAATATAAAGTACTAAAGTGCTAATTAAAAATACGATTATTAGAGCATGGTCATGGAAGTGAAGAAGTTCTTCTATAACGGGTGATGCCGCGTCTTGGAATCCTAGTTGCGTGGGATGTGCCATTAAGCTTTAAAGCTTAAGACATACAGGGATTTAACCTGCAATTTCACCTCGACAAGGTGATGTAATTTGCGTATTTTACTAATGTCTTTAGAAGAAAGTGACAGAGTGGTTATGTGACTGGCTTGAAACCAGTATATGGGGGTTCAATTCCTTCCTTTCTCGTTAGTTTGATTGAACTTGGACAAATGCTGGTTCCTCAAATGTGTGGTATGGTGGAGGGCAGCCATGAAGTCATTCTGCGTTTGTCATAGTTAGTTCTACTGAGGAAACTTCTCGTTTAGCGGCGAAGGCTTCTCATAGGATAAATAGGAATATAATTACTGCTACTAAGGAGATAAGTGATCCGATAGATGATACTGTGTTTCATAGGGCGTAGGCGTCCGGATAGTCGGAGTATCGTCGTGGCATTCCTGCTAGGCCTAGGAAGTGTTGCGGGAAGAATGTGAGGTTTACACCGATGAACATTACTCCAAAGTGGATTTTTGTTCAGGTGTCGTTTAAAGTATATCCTGTAAACAGAGGGAATCAGTGAACAAAGGCTGCCATGATGGCAAATACGGCACCTATTGATAGTACATAGTGGAAGTGTGCGACTACATAATATGTGTCGTGAAGGACGATGTCAAGTGATGAATTGGCTAGGACAATTCCTGTTAATCCACCCACTGTGAAAAGGAAAATAAATCCTAAAGCTCATAGCATGGGCGTTTCTCATTTAATAGATCCTCCGTGGAGTGTGGCTAGTCAGCTAAATACTTTTACACCTGTTGGGATAGCAATAATTATCGTTGCGGATGTAAAATATGCACGAGTGTCTACGTCTATCCCAACAGTAAACATATGGTGGGCTCATACAATAAACCCTAGAAGACCAATAGCCATTATAGCTCAGACTATTCCTATATAACCGAATGGTTCTTTTTTACCTGCATAGTAGGCTACAACATGTGAAATGATTCCAAATCCGGGTAAAATAAGAATATAAACTTCCGGGTGACCAAAGAATCAGAATAAGTGTTGATAAAGAATTGGGTCTCCTCCTCCCGCCGGGTCAAAGAATGTAGTGTTAAGATTACGGTCTGTTAGGAGTATTGTAATTCCGGCGGCTAGAACTGGTAGAGATAGAAGAAGGAGTACAGCTGTTACAAGTACAGCTCAAACGAAGAGAGGTGTTTGGTATTGGGAGATGGCTGGTGGTTTCATGTTAATGGTTGTAGTAATAAAATTAATTGCCCCTAAAATTGATGACACACCTGCCAGGTGGAGTGAGAAAATTGTTAGGTCTACGGATGCTCCTGCATGGGCAAGATTGCCTGCGAGTGGTGGGTAAACTGTTCACCCTGTTCCAGCTCCGGCCTCAACACCAGAAGAGGCTAATAGTAGGAGGAAAGAGGGGGGTAGAAGTCAGAAACTCTTGTTGTTTATTCGTGGGAATGCTATGTCGGGTGCTCCAATTATTAATGGTACGAGTCAATTTCCAAACCCTCCAATAAGAATTGGTATTACTATAAAGAAAATTATTACGAAGGCATGGGCAGTGACAATAACATTATAAATTTGATCATCGCCCAGAAGTGATCCGGGTTGGCTTAGTTCGGCTCGAATGAGAAGGCTTAGAGCGGTTCCCACTATTCCGGCTCAGGCACCAAATACAAGATAGAGGGTACCAATGTCTTTGTGGTTTGTAGAAAAGAATCAGCGCGTAATTGCCACAGGTAGGGTAGCCGAGCGTTTAGGCGGTGGGTTGTAGCCCCGAAGACAGAGGTTTGAGTCCTCTTCCTATCACAGCCCCGTGGTGGAGAAACATGTTGGATTGCAAATCCAGAGACGTAGATTAATAGTCTGCCGGGGCTTTTCCCGCCTTATCAGGCTGGAGGCGGGAAAAGTAGATGGATGCTCGCTGGCTTGAGCGCTTAGCTGTTAACTAAGAGTTTGTAGGATCGAGGCCTTCCCATCTAGTAAGGCCTTAGTTTAATAAAAACATTTGATTTGCAATTAGAAAATGCAAGATAGACTCTTGTAGGTCTTATCAGGGACTAGAAGATTTTCACTTCTGCTTAGAGCTTTGAAGGCTCTTGGTCTGATGTTATCCTAAGTCCCTAGGTGGTTAGTATTAGGATGGCTGGGGTTATAGGTAGAAGTCCTAGGGCGATTGAAGTAGACAGGGCTAATGGGAGGGAGGATTGAGTTGTTTGGGTTCGTCAAGGGGCGATTGAGTTGGTTGTGTTGGGGGAAATTGTTAATGTTATTGCGTAGCAGAGGCGGAGGTAGAAGTATAAGCTTAACAAAGCAGCTAGGGCTATGATTGTAGCGGTGATGGGGAGACTTTGTTTTGCTAATTCTTGTAGAATTAGTCATTTTGGTATAAATCCTGTTAATGGCGGTAAGCCTCCTAGTGAAAGTAGTAGTAGGGCTGTGGTTGCTGTTAGGGTTGGGCTTTTTGATCAGGTTATTGTAAGAGTGTTGATTTTTGTGGCGGACGATGTTTTTAGGGTAAGGAATGCTGCGGATGTTATGAAAATATATGTTCCTAGGGCGACTAGGGTAAGTTGTGGGGCGTATTGAAGAATAATAATTATTCAGCCCATGTGTGCAATTGAGGAGTAGGCTAGGATTTTTCGTAGCTGGGTTTGATTTAGTCCGCCTCATCCCCCAACTAATGTGGATGTGACTCCTAAGGCGGTTAGTAGTATTGGGTCGATGGCTTGGGCTGTTTGGATAATTAGGGCAAATGGGGCAAGTTTTTGTCAGGTTGATAAGATTAATCCTGTTAGAAGGTCTAGTCCTTGTAAAACTTCTGGCATTCAGAAATGTATTGGTGCTAGTCCAATTTTAAGTGCTAAAGCAATGATGATTATTGTGCTAGCAAGGGGGTTTGATATATTATTTATATCTCACTCTCCTGTAATTCAGGCATTTGTTGTACTTGCGAATATGATTATTGCTGCTGCAGTGGCTTGAGTTAAAAAATATTTTGTGGTAGCTTCTACTGCACGAGGGTGGTGGTGTTGGGCTATTAGTGGAATGATTGCTAAGGTATTGATTTCCAGTCCTATTCAAGCTAGTAATCAGTGGGAGCTAGCAAAGGTTAGGGTAGTTCCTAATCCTAGGCTGGATAGTAGAATTGCGAGTACGTAAGGGTTCATTGATGGAGGAGGGACTTTAACCGTCATGTTCGGGGTATGGGCCCGAAAGCTTAATTAGCTGACCCCATCTTAGAAAGTGGTGTAGAGGAAGCACTAAGAGTTTTGATCTCTTGGGCATGGGTTCGATCCCCTTCTTTCTAAGAACTGAGGGGATTTTAACCCCTATAAGCCACTCTATCAAAGTGGTCCCTAGGCATTCGGGCACAGTTCCTGAATTATAGTTGTGGGGGAAGGCCTGCTAGCGCAATTGGTAGGGCAATGTGTCATAGTACTAGGGCTAGTGTTAGGGGAAGGAAATTTTTCCATACGAGATGTATGAGTTGGTCATATCGGAATCGCGGATATGAGGCTCGTACTCATAAGAATACAATAGATAATAATGCAGCTTTGGTTATGAGGCTAATTGTTGTTAGTTCTGGAATATGGTGAATATGTGATGTTCCTAGGAATAAAACAGCTGAAAAGGTATTTATTAGTAGGATATTTGCATATTCGGCTAGAAAAAACAGGGCGAAGGGCCCTCCTGCATATTCTACGTTGAAGCCTGAAACTAATTCTGACTCTCCTTCTGTTAGGTCAAAGGGTGCTCGATTTGTTTCTGCTAAGGTTGAAATATATCATATTGCAGCTAATGGTCAGGCGGGGGCTAATAATCAAATGCTTTCTTGGGCTGTGCTGAATGTTTGTAGAGTATATCCTCCTGAGAAAATAATTACTGATAGAAGAATTAGTCCAAGGCTTACTTCATATGAAATTGTTTGAGCTACTGCCCGTAAGGCCCCAATTAATGCGTATTTTGAATTTGATGCTCACCCTGATCCAAGAATAGAATATACTGCGAGGCTTGATAGGGCTAAGATAAATAGAACTCCTAAGTTGAGGTCAATTACTGGGTAAGGTATAGGTATGGGCGCTCATAGTGTTATTGCCAGGGTTAGTGCAAGGATAGGAGTAGCTAAGAATAAAAATGGAGAGGATGTAGAGGGGCGGACTGGTTCTTTAATAAATAATTTTACTCCGTCGGCAATGGGTTGTAAAAGTCCGTATGGTCCTACTACATTTGGTCCTTTTCGTAATTGTATATATCCTAGTACTTTACGTTCAATTAGGGTTAGAAAAGCTACTGCTAATAGAACGGGTACGATGTAGGCTAGGGGGTTAATTAGGTGGTTTATTAGAGTGTTTAGCATAAACTGGGAAGAGGATTTGAACCTCTGGTTTAAAGGGCTTAGGCCTTTCGCAATTTACCATGCTCTGCCACCCCAGTATGTCCTTATTTCGGATGGTTGGGGTTTTGGCCCTCCCTTTATTTAATTTATTTGTTTTCATTAATTAGGGGTGGGGCGTGCTTTAAGTATGGGCCCCTCTTTTCCGATCCTTTCGTACTAGGAAAAGTAGCGTTACAGATAGAAACTGACCTGGATTACTCCGGTCTGAACTCAGATCACGTAGGACTTTAATCGTTGAACAAACGAACCCTTAATAGCGGCTGCACCATTAGGATGTCCTGATCCAACATCGAGGTCGTAAACCCCCTCGTCGATATGGACTCTGGGAGAGGATTGCGCTGTTATCCCTAGGGTAACTTGGTTCGTTGATCGACTTATTAGCCGGATCATTTTTGGTCAGATGTTCTGTGGCTTAGAGATGTTTCTCTTAGTTTTAGGGATTTGGCCCATTCCACTCGGAGGCTTGTTTTTCCTCCGTGGTCGCCCCAACCGAAGGTAAAATTTCATTTTTCACTAAGTTCTTGCTTTTTATTGAGTTGCTTAACGTGATTGAATTTTGTACCTTAAGCTCCAAAGGGTCTTCTCGTCTTGTATGGTTATACCCGCTTCTGCACGGATAGATCAATTTCACTGACTTGAAGGGGGAGACAGTTAAGCCCTCGTTTAGCCATTCATACAGGTCTCTATTTAAAAGACAAGTGATTGCGCTACCTTTGCACGGTCAAAATACCGCGGCCGTTGAACCCGTAGTCACTGGGCAGGCTGGACCTCCTATACTGAGTTTGATTGCAGGAGGCGATGTTTTTGGTAAACAGGCGAGGCTTGTGTTTGCCGAGTTCCTTCCCTTTCTTTTAGTCTTTCCTTTAAAAAATAGCACTCCAGTGTGGGGTTAACGATTGTTTAATTGTGGGGTTTTCTTGGTTTTTTTGTTATTCACATTACTCTCTTGGGTTGGGTTCGTTAATTTCCAGTGGTTTGTCCGATCTGGTTTACACTTGTGCTTGGAGAAGAGCAGGTCTTCTTGTTACTCATTTTAGCATAATTTCTTCCATGTGGGCATGGGTTAGCCTGATATTGTTAGGGGAATAAGATTTTTTTATCAGTATAATAAACTTTTTTCTGTCTGAGCTTTAACGCTTTCTATTTAGATGGCTGCTTTTAGGCCCACTAAAACAGTATGTTTTATATATTATGATCTTTATCCTCCTGTAAAGGTTGTATCCTTTGTTAGAGGGGCTGTACCCCCTTTAACTAACTCTCGTATATTTCCCTCATTGTCTTGATGTTATGTTTTTGATTTGGGGTGTGCGAGGCTGAACTTCTATCCATTTCTCAGGCAACCAGCTATCACCAGGTTCGGTAGGTCTGTCACTTCTACCCGGAGCTCTTCCCACTCTTTTGCCACAGAGACGGGTTAGCCCTAAATTTAAATAGGCTGTCTCGGGGTAGCTCACCTGGTTTCGGGGTTTCAAACTAAAGGTCTCTTTGCTTGAGGGTGCTGGCTAAATCATGATGCAAAAGGTACAAGGTTTAATCTTTGTTTTTTAGTGCTTATATGGGTTGTTTCATTTCTCTTTCAGCTTTCCCTTGCGGTACTTTTTCTATTGCTTTAAGTTGAACCTTTTCTGTCTCCCATACTCAGGTAAAAAAATGGTTTAGTTTGTGATGTTAGGTCATGTTTTGTTATTAACATTGTTGGGTTATATTAGTGGTTAAGCTAGCTGTTTGGCTCAGGGTGATCCAATTTGCATGGATGTCTTCTCGGTGTAAGTGAGATGCTTAACTGACTCAGCCACGCCCTGGGTTTAATCCAAGTGCACCTTCCGGTACACTTACCATGTTACGACTTGCCTCCCCTTGTCAGTGCTTTAGTGTTAAGTATCTTTGTTGCGTTTTGACAGGGGAGAGTGACGGGCGGTGTGTACGCGCCTCAGAGCCGGGTTCAAAAGGACACTCTGCTTCCTTTTTACTACTAAATCCTCCTTCAAGCACTATTTCATGTTGCATGTTCGTAGTGTTCTGTGATAGAAAATGTAGCCCATTTCTTCCCACTTCGTACGCTACACCTCGACCTGACGTTCTGGGTTGTGCCCATTTTGCTTACTTTTATTGCCTTCACAGGGTAAGCTGACGACGGCGGTATATAGGCTGGGATGGCTAGAAGTGGTGAGGTTTAACGGGGGTTATCGGTTCTAGAACAGGCTCCTCTAGGGGGGTCTAAGGCACCGTCAGGTCCTTTGGGTTTCAAGCTAATGCTCGTAGTACCCGGGCGGACGTTTAATTGTAGTTGGATGTCTAGGTTTATGGCTGAGCATAGTGGGGTATCTAATCCCAGTTTGTTTCTCAGCTTTCGTGGGGTCAGGTGGGCTTTGTTAAAGCTACTTTCGTATGATCGGGCTTTGGACACCTAGAAGCGTATAACGGCCAAAGGGCCATTTGGCTTTATTGTTTTGCTTTCCTTAACCACCCTTTACGCCGTGGTGTTATCAACTGGGGCCTCTCGTTTAACCGCGGTGGCTGGCACGAGTTTTACCGGCCCTCTTAACCCTGACTGAGTCAAGTTTTCACTTATGGCTTAATGTTTATCACTGCTGAATTCCCTTGGGGGTGTGGCTTGGCCAGGCGTCTTGGGCTAAAATTTGTGCCTGATGCCCGCTCCTCGTCCCCGGGCGGGGGATTGAGGGCATACTCACGGGATTGCGGAGACTTGCATGTGTAAGTTGGGTAAGAGCTGATAATAAGGTCAGGACCATGCCTTTGTGCATGCGGAGTTTCTTAGGACCCATCTTAACATCTTCAGTGTTATGCTTTATATTAAGCTACGCTAGC
>NW_026138721.1:0-7653 GCF_019924925.1 Ctenopharyngodon idella | reverse complement strand
TTACTCCTTCGGATGACATGTCAGCTATGCAGTAGTGCATATTTCACCTAATGGATATATTTCTGGCCAAAGGGTACTTCGATCTTGACCTTTTTTTAGACATACTTAATGAATACTTCTGAGGTTACTTCAGCCATATAGAAGTTGCATATTTGACCTTATGAACATATTTCTTGCCCAAGAGTCATCGATCATGAACTTCCTATTTCTACTCATTGACTCTTTCTGATGTTACATCAGCCATAGAGAAGTCCACTTTTGACCTAATGATCATATTTCTGGTGAAAGATGCCTCAATCACAAACTTTCTGTACATTCTCATTGATTCCTTCTGATGTTGAATCAGCTATTCAGAAGTCCATATTTGACCTAATGGACATATATGTGGCTCAAGGGTAATCGATCATGAACTTTCTATTTCTACTCATTGAATCCTTCTGATCATATGTCAGCCATACAGTAGTGCATATTTCACCTAATGGCCATATTTCTGGCCAAAGAGAACTTGATCTTGAACTTCTTTAGACATAGTTAACGACTATTTCTGATGTTAATTCAACCATATAGAAGTCTACCTACTCAACATATTTCTGGTCCAAGAGTCCACGTTTATGACCTTTTTATACATATTTATTGACTCCTTCTGATGTTACATCAGACATAGAGAAGTGCATATTTGACCTTCTGAACATATTTCAGGCCCAAGAGTCGTCGATCATGAACATTCTATTTCTACTCATTGACTCCTGATGATATGTCAGCCATGCAGTATTGAATATTTCACCTAATAGACAAATTTCTGGCCAAAGAGTACTCGATCTTGAACGTTTTTAGACATACTTAATGAATTCTTCTGATGAGTCTTCTGCCATATAGAAGTCCACATTAGACCAAATGAACATATTTCTGACAAATTAGTCCTCCATCGTCAATTTTCTATAACGTACTCAATGACTCCATCTGATGTTAAATCAGCCATTCAGAAGTCCAAATTTGACCTAATGGACATTTTTGTGGCTCAAGAGTCGTCGATCATGAATTTTATATTTCTACTCATTGACTCCTTCTGATGATATGTCAGCCATTCAGTAGTGCATATTTCACCTAATGGACATATTTCTGGCTTAAGAGTTGTCGATCCTGAACTTTGTATTTCTACTCATTGACTCCTGATGATGATATGTCAGCCATGCAGTAGTGCATATTTCACCTAATGGACATATTTCTGGCCAAAGAGTACTCGATCTTGAACTTTTTTAGATATAGTTAATGACTTCTTCTGATGTTAGTAGAACCATATAGAAGTCCACCTACTCAACATATTTCTGGTCCAAGAGTCCACGTTTATGAACTTTTTATACATACTAAATGACTCCTTCTGATGTTACATCAGGCACAGAGAAGTGCATATTTGACCTTTTGTACAGATTTCTTTCCGAAGATTCGTCGATCATGAACTTTTCATTTCTACTCATTTACTCCCTTCGGATGACATGTCAGCTATGCAGTAGTGCATATTTCACCTAACGGATATATTTCTGGCCAAAGGGTACTTCGATCTTGACCTTTTTTTAGACATACTTAATGAATACTTCTGAGGTTACTTCAGCCATACAGAAGTGCATATTTGACCTTATGAACATATTCTTGCCCAAGAGTCATCGATCATGAACTTCCTATTTCTACTCATTGACTCTTTCTGATGTTACGTCAGCCATAGAGAAGTCCACTTTTGACCTAATGATCATATTTCTGTTGAAACATCCCTCAGTCACAAACTTTCTATAACATACTCAATGACTCCATCTGATGTTACATCAGCAACTCAGAAGTCCAAATTTGACCTAATGGACATTTTTGTGGCTCAAGAGTCGTCGATCCTGAACTTTAAATTTATACTCATATACTCCTTCTGATGATATGTCAGCCATGCAGTAGTGCATATTTCACCCAATGGACATATTTCTGGCCAAAGAGTACTCGATCTTGAACTTTTTTTAGACATAGTTAATGACTACTTCTGATGTTACTTCAGCTATATAGGAGTCCACCTACTCAACACATTTCTGGCCCAAGAGTCTTCGATCATGAACTTTCTATTTCTACTCATTGACTCTTTCTGATGTTACATCAGCCATACAGAAGTCCACTTTCACCTAATGATCATATTTCTGGTGAAAGATCCCTCAATCACAAACTTTCTGTACATTCTCATTGATTCCTTCTGATGTTGAATCAGCTATTCAGAAGTCCATATTTGAGCTAATGGACATATATGTGGCTCAAGGGTAATCGATCACGAACTTTCTATTTCTACTCATTGAATCCTTCTGATGATATGTCAGCCATACAGTAGTGCATATTTCACCTAAAGGACATATTTCTGGCCAAAGAGAACTCGATCTTGAACTTCTTTAGACATAGTTGATGACTACTTCTGATGTTAATTCATCCATATAGAAGTCTACCTACTCAACATATTTCTGGTCCAAGAGTCCACGTTTATGAACTTTTTATACATATTTATTGACTCCTGATGTTAAATCAGACAAAGAGAAGTGCATATTTGACCTTCTGAACATATTTCAGGCCCAAGAGTCGTCGATCATGAACATTCTATTTCTACTCATTGACTTCTGATGATATGTCAGCCATGCAGTATTGAATATTTCACCTAATAGACATATTTCTGGCCAAAGAGTACTCGATCTTGAACGTTTTTAGACATACTTAAAGAATTCTTCTGATGAGTCTTCTGCCATATAGAAGTCCACATTAGACCAAATGAACATATTTCTGACAAATTAGTCCTCCATCATCAATTTTCTATAACATAATCAATGACTCCATCTGATGTTACATCAGCCATTCAGAAGTCCAAATTTGACCTAATGGACATTTTTGTGGCTCAAGAGTCGTCAATCATGAATTTTATATTTCTACTCATTGACTCCTTCTGATGATATGTCAGCCATTCAGTAGTGCCTATTTCACCTAATGGACATATGTCTGTCCAAAGAGTACTCGATCTTGAAATTTTTTAGACATAGTTAATGACTACTTCTGATGTTACTTCAGCCATATAGAAGTAAACCTTCTCAACGTATTTATGGTCCAAGAGTCCACGTTCATAAACTTGTACATACTCATTGACTCCTTCTGAAGTTATATCAGCTATACAGAAGTGCATATCTGACCTTCTGAACACATTTCTGGCTTAAGAGTTGTCGATCCTGAACTTTGTATTTCTACTCATTGACTCCTTCTGATGTCAGCCATGCAGTAGTGCATATTTCACCTAATGCACATATTTCTGGCCAAAGAGTACTCGATTTTTTGAACTTTTTTAGATATAGTTAATGACTACTTCTGATGCTACTGCAGCCGTATAGAAGTCCACCTACTCAACATATTTCTGGTCCAAGAGTCCACGTTCATGAACTTTTTATACATACTAATTGACTCCTTCTGATGTTACATCAGGCACAGAGAAGTGCATATTTGACCTTTTGAACATATTTCTTTCCGAAGAGTCGTCGATAATGAACTTTTCATTTCTACTCATTTACTCCTTCGGATGACATGTCAGCTATGCAGTAGTGCATATTTCACCTAATGGATATATTTCTGGCCAAAGGGTACTTCGATCTTGACCTTTTTTTAGACATACTTAATGAATACTTCTGAGGTTACTTCAGCCATATAGAAGTGCATATTTGACCTTATGAACATATTTCTTGCCCAAGAGTCATCGATCATGAACTTCCTATTTCTACTCATTGACTCTTTCTGATGTTACATCAGCCATAGAGAAGTCCACTTTTGACCTAATGATCATATTTCTGGTGAAAGATGCCTCAATCACAAACTTTCTGTACATTCTCATTGATTCCTTCTGATGTTGAATCAGCTATTCAGAAGTCCATATTTGACCTAATGGACATATATGTGGCTCAAGGGTAATCGATCATGAACTTTCTATTTCTACTCATTGAATCCTTCTGATCATATGTCAGCCATACAGTAGTGCATATTTCACCTAATGGCCATATTTCTGGCCAAAGAGAACTTGATCTTGAACTTCTTTAGACATAGTTAACGACTATTTCTGATGTTAATTCAACCATATAGAAGTCTACCTACTCAACATATTTCTGGTCCAAGAGTCCACGTTTATGACCTTTTTATACATATTTATTGACTCCTTCTGATGTTACATCAGACATAGAGAAGTGCATATTTGACCTTCTGAACATATTTCAGGCCCAAGAGTCGTCGATCATGAACATTCTATTTCTACTCATTGACTCCTGATGATATGTCAGCCATGCAGTATTGAATATTTCACCTAATAGACAAATTTCTGGCCAAAGAGTACTCGATCTTGAACGTTTTTAGACATACTTAATGAATTCTTCTGATGAGTCTTCTGCCATATAGAAGTCCACATTAGACCAAATGAACATATTTCTGACAAATTAGTCCTCCATCGTCAATTTTCTATAACGTACTCAATGACTCCATCTGATGTTAAATCAGCCATTCAGAAGTCCAAATTTGACCTAATGGACATTTTTGTGGCTCAAGAGTCGTCGATCATGAATTTTATATTTCTACTCATTGACTCCTTCTGATGATATGTCAGCCATTCAGTAGTGCATATTTCACCTAATGGACATATTTCTGGCTTAAGAGTTGTCGATCCTGAACTTTGTATTTCTACTCATTGACTCCTGATGATGATATGTCAGCCATGCAGTAGTGCATATTTCACCTAATGGACATATTTCTGGCCAAAGAGTACTCGATCTTGAACTTTTTTAGATATAGTTAATGACTTCTTCTGATGTTAGTAGAACCATATAGAAGTCCACCTACTCAACATATTTCTGGTCCAAGAGTCCACGTTTATGAACTTTTTATACATACTAAATGACTCCTTCTGATGTTACATCAGGCACAGAGAAGTGCATATTGACCTTTTGTACAGATTTCTTTCCGAAGATTCGTCGATCATGAACTTTTCATTTCTACTCATTTACTCCTTCGGATGACATGTCAGCTATGCAGTAGTGCATATTTCACCTAACGGATATATTTCTGGCCAAAGGGTACTTCGATCTTGACCTTTTTTAGACATACTTAATGAATACTTCTGAGGTTACTTCAAGCCATACAGAAGTGCATATTTGACCTTATGAAAATAATTCTTGCCCCAGAGTCATCGATCATGACTTCCTATTTCCTACTCATTGACTACTTCCCTGATGTTAAATCAGCCATAGAGAAGTCCTACTTTTGACCTAATGATCATATTTCCTTGGTGAAAGATGCCCTCAATCACAACTTTCTTGTACATTCTCATTGATCCTTTCATGATGTTGAATCAGCTATTCAGAAGTACCATATTTGACCTAATGGACATTATGTGGCTCACGGGTAATCGATCATGAACTTTGTCTATTTCTTACTCTTGAATCCTTCTGATCATATGTCCAGCCATACAGTAGTGCATATTTCACCTAATGCCATATTTCTTGCCAAAGAGAATCTGATCTTTGAACTTCTTTAGACATAGTTAACGCTATTTCAGATGTTAATTCAACCATATAGAAGTCTACCTACTCAACATATTTCTGGTCCAAGAGTCCACGTTATGACCTTTTTATACATATTTATTGACTCCTTCTGATGTACATCACATAGAGAAGTGCATATTTGACCTCTGAACATATTTCAGCCCAAGAGTCGTCGATCAGAACTTGCTATTTCTACCATTGACTCTTCTGATGTTACATCAGCCATAGAGAAGTCGACTTTTGACTAATGATCATATTTCTGTTGAAACATCCCCAGTCACAAACTTTCTATAACATACTCAATGACTCCATCTGATTTACATCAGCAACTCAGAAGTCCAAATTTGACCTAATGGACATTTTGTGGCTCAAGAGTCGTCGATCCTGAACTTTAAATTTATACAATATACTCCTTCTGATGATATGTCAGCCATGCAGTAGTGCATATTTCACCCAATGGACATATTTCTGCCAAAGAGTACTCGATCTTGAACTTTTTTAGACATAGTTAATGACTACTTCTGATGTTACTTCAGCTATATAGGAGTCCACCAACTCAACACATTTCTGGCCCAAGAGTCTTCGATCATGAACTTTCTATTTCTACTCATTGACTCTTTCTGATGTTACATCAGCCATACAGAAGTCCACTTTTCACCTAATGATCATATTTCTGGTGAAAGATCCCTCAATCACAAACTTTCTGTACATTCTCATTGATTCCTTCTGATGTTGAATCAGCTATTCAGAAGTCCATATTTGAGCTAATGGACATATATGTGGCTCAAGGGTAATCGATCACGAACTTTCTATTTCTACTCATTGAATCCTTCTGATGATATGTCAGCCATACAGTAGTGCATATTTCACCTAATGGACATATTTCTGGCCAAAGAGAACTCGATCTTGAACTTCTTTAGACATAGTTGATGACTACTTCTGATGTTAATTCATCCATATAGAAGGTCTACCTACTCAACATATTTCTGGTCCAAGAGTCCACGTTTATGAACTTTTTATACATATTATTGACTCCTCTGATGTTACATCAGACAAAGAGAAGTGCATATTTGACCTTTCTGAACATATTTCAGGCCCAAGAGTCGTCGATCATGAACATTCTATTTCTACTCATTGACTTCTGATGATATGTCAGCCATGCAGTATTGAATATTTCACCTAATAGACATATTTCTGGCCCAAAGAGTACTCGATCTTGAACGTTTTGAGACATACTTAATGAATTCTTCTGATGAGTCTTCTGCCAATATAGAAGTCCACTTAGACCAAATGAACATATTTCTGACAAATTAGTCCTCCATCATCAATTTTCTCTAACATACTCAATGACTCCATCTGATGTTACATCAGCCATTCAGAAGTCCAAATTTGACCTAATGGACATTTTTGTGGCTCAAGAGTCGTCGATCATGAATTTTATATTTCTACTCATTGACTCCTTCTGATGTTATGTCAGCCATTCCAGTAGTGCCTATTTCACCTAATGGACATATGTCTGTCCAAAGAGTGTACTCGATCTTGAACTTTTTTAGACATAGTTATGACTACCTTCTGATGTTACTTCAGCCATATAGAAGTAAACCTTCTCAAAGTATTTATGGTCCAAGAGTCCACGTTCATAAACTTGTACATACTCATTGACACCTTCTGAAGTTATATCAGCTCATACAGAAGTGCATATTGCACCTTCTGAACACATTTCTGGCTTAAGAGTTGTCGATCCTGAACTTTGTATTTCTTACTCATTGACTCCTTCTGATGTCAGCCATGCAGTAGTGCATATTTCACCTAATGCACATATTTCTGGCCAAAGAGTACTCGATTTTTTGAACTTTTTTAGATATAGTTAATGACTACTTCTGATGCTACTGCAGCCGTATAGAAGTCCACCTACTCAACATATTTCTGGTCCAAGAGTCCACGTTCATGAACTTTTTATACATACTAATTGACTCCTTCTGATGTTACATCAGGCACAGAGAAGTGCATATTTGACCTTTTGCATATTTCTTTCCGAAGAGTCGTCGATAATGAACTTTTCATTTCTACTCAT
>NW_026138720.1:0-8077 GCF_019924925.1 Ctenopharyngodon idella | reverse complement strand
AAAACGCATTTTAGAGATGAAACGAGAGAGGGATTGCAAGTGAGTGCATTGGAGAACAAGATATTGATGCAGTGTATTGCACATCCCAAATTCACCCTTGATCCAATGTAGTTTAGAAAGCCTGTTTTTGCGATTGGCTCTGAAATTGTGCGTTCTTTTGATGGGGGTATCGCCATACCAAAATTTCAGTAGTTGCTACCAATACCCGTGAAATTTAACACTTCTGCATTCTTCATTCCAATACCACAGCAAAAAATATTATACTGTTGAACACACGCTTTCATTTAAAATGTTTAATACAAGTAATAACAAATTAAAACATTGGCATTTAGCCTTCAGGTTTTTCTCAGATAAGTAAACATGAGTAATCATTCAAGAGAAGTAAACAATCGGTAAAAAAAGAAAGAAAAAAAGAACAAAGAATCAAATAACAGCAATAGAACAAAGACAAGCAAATAATAAACAGTGATTGAAGTTTCCCACATTTTCAATTAAACATTTCAAATATTCAGTTAAACATTCAGAAATGTAAATATAAAAAGTACAAAAGTATTCAGTATGCATGATTATTAACATAGTCTTTACTGCATTATCATCAAAAACTGTCAGATCTATCTATCTATCTGTCTATCTATCTATCTATCTATCTATCTATCTATCTATCTATCTATCTATCTATCTATCTATCCATCCATCCATCCATCCATCCATCCAGTCTTGACATTTCTGAGAGCTTTTGAGACTCCTATATTTGAATGTGATCTTTCAGTGCGTTTCCCTGCTCGAAACACCATCTTAGACCAGCATGAATTTCCATGTGGTTGCTGTTTGAGTCTCGCTGGTCAACAATTACAGTTTTTCTCAGTCGCTTTGGTGCATTTCTCAGATCACAACTGAAAATCTCAAAGCTACTTGTTCAACCTCAATATCATCTACTCACTTGTGCACACCATAAAAGCAATTTCTCATTCTTTTGAACAAATTGCAAATGCTTTTGTACAGTCATGCAGTTGATTATGTACAGTTGTCTGCTGTTACCTACATTATCAATTGCTTATGTCATTTTGATCAAAATATAACATATGGTTCTCTGTTGAATAGTCTTACCCATCAAAACATCTAGGCATTAGCTCATTGCGCAAGTAATTAAATGCAAAATGGTTCAACTAGTTGTCATAAACTGTCAAACATACTGTATTGTCTATACATTTCTATTAGACTCTATTAGACTTTCTTTTTTTTGTAGATGTGTCTTGAATTGATGAATTGCGGTGGTGAATTCTGAATTTCACTAATGAAGGTGAATGTAAAGCATTAGATGAACCAGTTCTCTAAAATAGCTCAGATGTTATCTCATGAAGCTTCATTTGGCAAGAGCACAACACAGTGTTACAAATACTGACAATAGAAGAACAACAAGGAAACAAACAGGGTCAACAGCTGGGAAGAGGAAGAGGAGTAAAGATGTGTGGTGGAAGGGTACAGAGCCAAACAGTGGAAGATGCAGAAGAGGCCAAGATTGTAGAGATGTTTCTGATGAAATAAGGGCCACTATTGTGGACCATTTTCTCAAACATGACCTTACAATGGTCGAGTCAAAAGGTACAGCCGAATGTCCTCAATCACTGAAATGTTTGTAGACAACAGGCTTGTAATCAGATAATGTTCACTATATTATACTACTGTATACTTACTGTAATGCTATTTTACAGTAGTCCAATTGCATTTTACATTATATAGTATAAATATACTTTATAGAGAGATAATGTAACACAAACACAAACGTGCATATATACAGTATGTGTGTGTGTGTGTGTGTGTGTGTGTGTGTAAGCAATAAGGTACGAGAGGCTAGTGCTGGATCGTGATTAAGTCACTCCGCTTCCTGTCGTGCCTAACAACGCCCTTCAGCCGTGACTTATTCACGATACAGCACTAGCCTCGAGCACCTTATTGCTTTTATAAAACAGTTACCACACAATACAAATATTAAAGCCAGAAATATGTACCAATGCAACTTTCATTAAGTAAACTCTTACTAAAAGCCTTCCTTCCACCGGAAAAAATAGTCCCTGACCGTGAACAGCAACAGAAGTTACATTATTACACCATTAGATGGTGGCAAAGACTGTCTTTTTGAGTGGGTCAGTCAGTAGTGAAGACTTTTATATTGAAAAGACTGAATTGTTGTGAACACGGAACAAGACACAACTGACAAATGCTTTGACTAGTGCTGTCAGTCACGGGAAAACCCCTTAACTGTTAAAAGGTCAGGATAATACATCGGACATTTAAACAGATTTTTTATTATGAACATAGGACTGACCTGAAGGAAAATGCTAAATCTGAATGTAGGTAATAAACTCGCTCACTCGATCTCTTTCTCACAACACTCTTCTACATAATACAGTAAGCTTCAATGAACAATATCAATTGAGAACATACAGTATACATTGCTAAGGGTGTTGTGTAGTGATACACAGAACCGTTGGGTGAAGCAGTCATAGCCGTGTTTTATCGTGAATAAAACAGCTATTAACCAATCAGAATCAAGGACAGGAACTAACCGTTTTATAAATATATAGTCTTGTCCATTTCTTTATATCACAATGACATTGTGCTGTAATTTGTTGACAGACCAACAGTAAAAGTTGAATTGTGAATCCTGCCCAGTAACATACACATAGAGTAATGTGTAAATTTGTACTGTTGAAATTATGTCATACAGATAAAGTGCAGTTTTGTGCATTTTCAATCACTGTCATCAAAACCGTAGCCATAGTTTACATCTGAAAATACTGACAGAGTTCACAGTTACACTGACAATGTGGCTAAACATTTTGACTATCTTGTTTGTGAACAATGACACAAGGACTTTTCATTCTGATGGCACTGATATATTCATTGACAAAAATATTTACTTTTGAGAGATGAACTAAGGATTTTGAGCAAGTTACAGGCTTTTGCAGGTAATCTATTGTTTGCTGCTGTTTGTACAAATTGTTTTGAGAAATGCACATAATGTTTTGCCAATATTAAGGATGATCTGAGAAATGATCTGTAAAAAGCTTGTTGAAGATGATGATGAGCAGTAGTTTCCCTTCACAGAACATTTTGGATATATACAAAAGTTTGTGTTTTTGAAAGATTTTTTTTTTTTTTTTTCTTCACCAAGGACACATTAAATTATTCAAAAGTGACAGCAAAGCCTTGGTGAGCATAAGAGACTTCTTTCAAAAAAAAAATAAATAAATTGAACAGCACTGTAAATTAATAGGGCTCTCTATTTAATATGTTAATTTATTTAATTTTATATATTTATATAAAATATAAAAAAAACTTTTTTCAACTGCTTACACACATTTTAAAAACTTTGCTTCTTTTTTTTTTTTCAAAACTTCACACACAAATCTAAGAATTGCACACACAAAATGCAAAATGCCTCACATCTCTTGCAAAATGAAGCACTACATTCAAAGTATCACAAACACATCTCAAAAGCAAACATTTGTCTTACGTTGCAAACACCTTTGGATATATCATATACACACAGTTATTCAAAACCTAAAGCTCTTCTGTCATGAGCTCCTGTGTACATTTCTGTACAAGATTGAAAGTAATTGGCAGAGAGATGTTGAAAAATTCATGGTAAACACAAAAGCAAGATTGAAACCAAACAATGTATTTTTTACTGTAAGCATTTGTGGTTGTGAATGCAGTATTACGCAGTACGAAAGAAATGTGTAGTACAGAAACAATGGTTGTGTTTGAAAAAGGAAATCAAGATAGCCTACTTCCTGTTAGATTTGTGTGTGTTACATGGAGAATTGTGAGTTGTGTTTTGCCAAAAGTGTTTTATGAAATTGAAAACTGAGTCGAAGGCCGAGAATTAGTGTGTGGTTTCGCAGATTTGGTGTGTGGTTCTGGTGTTTGAGTGTCTGGTTTCAGAAATTGTGTGACAAGTAAGGTTTTTTTGTATAAGCAGTTAAAAAAAACTGTAAGTTTAACAGTTTTGAAAAATGTAAGCATGTGCAAATTGGGCTGTAGGTACACCGAGTTTTGGCGTTTGTTGTGTCAAAGTGAGAAAAGAATGAATGTAATTTGAAAGATGTAGTCACTGAATGCATTTTGTGCCAAAGCAATGATAAATGATCCAGAGTTTGGCCCACATAGATTTGTGTTGTGCTCACTGTGTGAAGTGTTTTGAAAAAGTGACCCAAGTATTGAAAAATGGGTCCTAGCGATCGTAAAAAACTGTAATCATGTCCCCTGACCCATTGAAGTACCACCTTCATGTTTTATCCACAGTCAGCTCAGCCTGCACAATTAAATGCGATTAATTGTGATTAACATGATCATGAAATGAACAGTGTAATATTTTTGATTGACATCCCTATTAAAAACATGCAATTCCAGTGCAGAAATCACCACTTTTTTAACACAAATACAAATGAAAAGAAACCTCCTGCTCGACAGTCCCTCAGTATTAGATTCATCCTTGCCGCAAGCTATTTCATAAAGTGATGGGGACAAAATCTGTCATTCTTCTACCTCTCACAGTTGTACCATTCGGCACAAGTCTTTTAAGGACATTGGGCTTGCATTAAATCTCTACCCATCTGGCTTAGTTATGTTGTCCTTACCTCTCGGCTACGTAAAAAGCTTTACTCTATATACTGTAGTTGGGTTGTTTTCTTGTGAATGATCCTGTAGGACTTCCACGCACCCTGATTCGCTTTGACAAATACATCGGGGGCACAAGAAAGGTCACAAAGGGAAGAAACTGAAGCAAGTTCTTCAGACGAAACAAAGAGTCGCTAGCTGAAGGGAGAGGCTGCTCACGTCACAGTGAATCAGTGCAGGGCTGGTGATCCGGGTGAAACTCGCATCGCGAGGACTTTTGTCTAAGAAGCATATTCTTGTCGCTTTGAGCGTGTTAGGAACGGCCGGTGAGGTCCTGTGGGATTCATACACTGTACAATACAGAATCACACGTATGTGCTACAATGGCTGTTTTTCTGCCATTCCTTTGAGTGATTCATCAAAGACATTGCGTCTTACCAACAACTGCAACAGTCTCAGTCTTTGTTCAAACGTGTATTTTTTTTTGCATCACCAGAAGCTTCAATCAGAATTGCATTAAAGGTATAAATTTCATCAGTTCACGCATTCCCTGTGAATCAGACCCATGATCTTAGCATTGCTAGCCCCATGCTTTACTGTTTGAGCTACAGGAACAACTAGTTCAGAAGTCTGTCTTAAAGAAGCTCTGTATATTTTTGGGTCAACCAGACACTGACCAGAATCTTAAACGGAATATGATTAATAATAGAAATATTGCTCACAGCAGGTGAAGTATGTCAGTAACTATTAGCATGCTAGCACAACATGCTATACTTGTACCCTTAAAAAAAGGAACAAAATCTGGTACCCTTTTTTAAATTTTACTAATATGTCCCATTAAGGTATTTACATGCACTTTTTAAGTACTAATATGTACGTTTAGGGGTAAATAAGGTACAAAGGTGTATCTTTTGAAAAGGTACCACCCCAGTCACAGCTTTTGTACCTTTTTTCTGAGAGTGAACAGCTTGCTACAACCCTCTCCTATTGTATAAGTTGTTTTTAATTTATTCCTTGCTAAAATATTGAATTTAATTTTTAAAAATAGTTTAGCTAAAGTAGTCAACATCACTATTTAACTAACTGGCTGTTAGATGACTAGACAACCAGCTATAATAGCACTAAACCAGCATATGAATCAATGACAAATAATAGTGTCCAAGATTAAAAATGTAGTTTAAAACAAATGCAGCAATTTAGAAATGTACTCATGTTTTTTTTTTTTTTTAAACATATTTTCCATATATTTCAGTGTTTTTGAAAGATATTTTTAATCTATTTTTTAAGATAAAAAGCATTTTCATAAATATCATGAATTATTCATAAATATTATTTTGTTTTTGGGGAGGCGCACCACATGACATTTTACAGCCAGAACTAACCTCGCCTTGTCATAAAAAGGTCAAATTATCTGATATGCACAGTCAAAGGTCAATCATGGGATCAAAATGAATTTTAATTCAGGAATTAAAAACATAATAAAAGAGGTGTATTCAAGCCACCCCTTGTGAAAAAGAAATGCACATTAGCATACTGTTTTAAAAAAAAAAAAGGTATATTATATATTTTAAAAGAACAAACTTGAGTATGAACTGAATGTGATTTTTCACATTTCTTGTTAATTGAAATTAAATGACAATGTATAATAGTTTAAATTTATAATTAAAAACAGTGTTTTTGAACCACTGAAGTACCACTTAAGTACGTCTTTATATATAAAATGTGAAATTGTAATATTTTTCATTTTATTTAATAAATTTGGTGAAAAAGCATTATTGCCTTTTTTTTAATATGCTGTATGGGGTACAAACCTGCCATCATGAGGTACAAAGGGCCTGTCACTGGGGCAGTACCCTGAAAAGGACAATTTTGTACCATTTTTAGAAGGTACAATTTAGTCACCAAAGGTACATATTTGCCTTTGAAAGGTACAAACTGCACCAGTGACAAGCCATTGTACCCTTAAAGATACGAATTTTGCAAATTATTTTGACAGTACATATAATTTCATAATTACTTCTATTGTGCTTGAAATATGGTGAATATACTGATAAGAAGTTATGGTAAACTAAAATATACTTTAATGCCATTCCTTATTGAAACTTGTATGTCAGGTATTTACATTTTTATTTCATTAATATTATGTTATCTGCAAGTACGTTTTAAAAGTATACTTTTAAAGGGTTAGTTCACCCAAAAATGAAATTTCTGTCATTAATTACTCACCCTCATGTCGTTCTACACCCGTAAGACCTTCGTTCATCTTCGGAACACAAATTAAGATATTTTTGATGAAATCCGATGGCTCAGTGTGGCCTCCATTGACAGCAAGATAATTAACACTTTCAAATGCCCAGAAAGCTACTAAAGACATATTTAAAACAGTTCATGTGACTACAGTGGTTCAACCTTAAAGTTATGAAGCGACGAGAATACTTTTTGTGTGCCAAAAAAACTAAATAACGACTTTATTGAACAATATCTCTTGATGGGTGATTTCAAAACACTGCTTCATGAAGCTTGGAAGCTTTACAAATCTTTTGTTTCGAATCAGTGGTTATCAAAAATATCTTAATTTGTGTTCTGAAGATGAACGAAGGTCTTACAGGTGTGGAACGACATGAGGGTGAGTAATTAATGACAAAATTTTCATTTTTGGGTGAACTAACCCTTTAAGATTTAAAGTACACAAGAAGTGTGCATTCAATACAGTTAAACACACTTTTCCACAAGGGATGGCATGTATGAATTCAACTTTAATACATTTTAATCCATCCATCCATCTCTGCCTGTCTGTCTATATCTTCTGTGTTGTTTTTGTCAAGTGCCTTAATCCCTGTTAATTTGGAAGGATTCCTGGTTAAATGTATTATGCTCTCATGCCAGTGTCACTCTCCTCCCAAAAACCCAAAACAATGACAAACATGCTTGTATGTGACCATATGTACAAAGTCAGAAGCAGTGGATTGATACCCCCTGATGAATTGTGTTTTTATGTTAGCATTTCATTAGCCAAAGAGGAGCTATCAGCATACAGCCAGACAGGAAGGTGATCTGACAGCTCCCCCCTAACCTGTCTATTGATCCTACAGCCTCATTAAACCTCTTATCCAGTGGCTTTCACACACCCGAGCCTGTCATCGCTCTCAAAGCTGTCAAGGCCCGAGCAACAGTCAGAACACACGCACACATTAACACACACACACACACAGGCTGCCAGTCTCCGCAAGCAAACATGCAAGGCTGTGTTTTTTTTAAAAGCTTTAATCATGGCACAACAGCGAGCGGAGCATGTCAGCATGCCCTCCCCCCTCTGAAAGCGTGTTTTATTAAAGGAGTCCTCAGTGAGAGGCCCATGGAGAATGAGAGCTGGAACAAAAGACAGGGATAAAGTCCAGAGAGTGCATCATAAAACACTTCATTAAAACTTTTCGCTGTTAATGGAAGAGATGAG
>NW_026138719.1:30000-35322 GCF_019924925.1 Ctenopharyngodon idella | reverse complement strand
CTCTAGGGTGCCTCCTCCGGCGCGGAGTGCGCACACCCCAGTCTCTAGGGTGCTCCTCGGGCGGGTGCGCAACCCCCAGTCTCTAGGGTGCCTCCTCCGGGCGGGTGCGCAACCCCCCCGTCTCTAGGGTGCCTCCTCCGGGCGGGTGCGCAACCCCCAGTCTCTAGGGTGCCTCCTCCGGGCGGGTGCGCAACCCCCCGTCTCTAGGGTGCCTCCTCCGGGCGGGTGCGCTCCCCCCAGTCTCTAGGGTGCCTCCTCCGGGCGGGTGCGCTCCCCCCAGTCTCTAGGGTGCCTCCTCCGGGCGGGTGCGCTCCCCGGCCGGCCGGCCGGTCGCTCGGTCTCTCCCCAGTACCCCGATGGCCTGAAATGTTGGGACCTGCGCTAGACTCGAGTTCCAGACCGGGGCTCGATCCGACGGCGCCCGCCGACGGGGCACCTCGCTCGGGTCGGGCCGGCGGCGCGCGCCGCCTGGAGGAAGTCACCTGCAACTCGTTTTTCATACTTAGAAAAATAACCCACGCACGGTGCCAAGCCGCCTTCTCCGGGCGGGCGGCCGATGGGTACGTCCTCCCGGGTCGGTCCCCCCGGGGCCCGGACCCACGCGGGGGTGCGCCCGGCCGCCTGCCCGCTGACCCCACGCGCAATCTCATTATGTCAACGGGGGTCTACGACGCTTCCCCGGCCCAGAAATCCACTTTCGTCGTCGGGGGGGCCGTTTCGGGCCTTTGAACGCGAATAACTCGGGAACCCCGCGTCGGATCCGCACGAAATTTGAAACGCGCCTAGAGCTCGGCGAGACGCTTCCAACGAGACCGGCCCCAGGGTCGTGGCCCCCCGGGGGGCGGAGTTATGAATTTTTGAACGGTTCCGCGGAAAAACGCCCGTAACTCCGGAACCCCGAGTCCGATCCGCGCGGGGCCGGGACCGTTCGATAGGTCTCTTCGAGACGCTTCCGACGAGCCCGGCCTCGGGGCCGTGCCACCCGGGGCGGCCGAGATACGGAGGCTCAAAGTTCCGCGGAAAAACGCCCGTAACTCCGGAACCCCGAGTCCGATCCGCTCGGGGCCGGGACCGTTCGATAGGTCTCGTCGAGACGCTTAAGAGGAGCCCGGCCCCAGGGTCCTAGGCCCCGGGGCGGCCGAGATACGGATTTTTGAACGTTTCCCCGGGAAAAACGTTATAACTCCGGGACCCCAAGTCCGATCCGCTCAAGGCTGGTACCGTTCGATAGGTCTCGTCGAGACGCTTCCAACGAGACCGGCCCCACGGTCCTAGGCCCCGGGGCGGCCGAGATACGGATTTTTGAACCTTTCCCCGGGAAAAACGTTATAACTCCGGGACCCCAAGTCCGATCCGCGCGGGCCCGGTACCGTTCGATAGGTCTCGTCGAGACGCTTAAGACGAGCCCGGCCCCAGGGTCCTAGGCCCCGGGGCGGCCGAGATACGAATTTTTGAACCTTTCGCCGGGAAAAACGTTTAAAATTCAATAACTCCGAAACCCCGCGTCCGATCCGCGCGGGCCCGGTACCGTTCGACGGGTCTCGTCGAGACGCTTCCAACGAGCCCGGCCCCAGGGTCGTGGGCCCCGCGGCGGCCGAGATACGGATTTTTGAACGTTTCCCCCGGGGAAAACATTCAAAATTTTATATCTCCGGGACCCCGCGTCCGATCCGCTCAAGGCCGGTACCGTTCGATAGGTCTCGTCGAGACGCTTCCAACGAGCCCGGCCCCAGGGTCCTAGGCCCCGGGGCGGCCGAGATACGAATTTTTGAACGTTTCCCCGGGGGAAACATTCAAAATTTTATAACTCCGGAACCCCGCGTCCGATCCGCACGCGGCCGGTACCCTTAGAAAGGTCTCGGCCAGACGCTTCCAACGAGCCCGGCCCCAGGGTCCTAGGCCCCGGGGCGGCCGAGATACGGGCCTTCAAATATTAGGGGGCGGTTCGGAACCGAGCCTCCCCGGGGCTCGGGACGCCGCCCGCTGAGAGCCCCCACCGGGCCCTCTCACCACCCCGAAGCGCGAGCCTCTGGGACCTTCCCTTCCCGAGATACGGCCCCTTTTCTCCAAAAAACCCTTAAACTCAAACGCCCGTATCTCCGGAACCACAAGTCCGATCCGCACGGGGCCGGGACCGTTCGATAGGTCTCGCCGAGACGCTTCCAACGAGCCCGGCCCCAGGGTCGTGGGCCCCGGGGCGGCCGAGATACGGATTTTTGAAGTTTCGGCGGGAAAAACGTTATAACTCCGGGACCCCGAGTCCGATCCGCTCGGGGCCGGTACCGTTCGATAGGGCCGGGCGAGACGCTTCCAACGAGCCCGGCCCCAGGGTCCTGGGCCCCGGGGCGGCCGAGTTACGAATTTTTGAACGTTTCCCCGGGAAAAATCCTTTGAAACCTTATAACTCCGGAGCCCCGCGTCCGATCCGCTCGGGGCCGGTACCGTTCGACGGGTCCCGTCGAGACGCTTCCAACGAGCCCGGCCCCAGGGTCCTGAGCCCCGGGGCGGCCGAGATACGAATTTTCGAACGTTTCCCCCGGGGAAAACATTCAAAATTTTATATCTCCGGAACCCCGCGTCCGATCCGCGCGGGGCCGGGCTCGTTCGATAGGTCCCGTCGAGACGCTTCCAACGAGCCCTCTCCCAGGGTCCTAGGCCCCGGGGCGGCCGAGATACGAATTTTCGAACGTTTCCCCGGGGGAAACATTTAAAATTCTATAACTCCGGAACCCCGCGTCCGAGCCGCGCGGGGCCGGGCTCGTTAGAAAGGTCTCGGCGAGACGCTTCCAACGAGCCCGGCCCCAGGGTCCTAGGCCCCGGGGCGGCCGAGATACGGGCCTTCAAATATTAGGGGGCGGTTCGGAACCGAGCCTCCCCGGGGCTCGGGACGGCGCCCGCTGAGAGCCCCCACCGGGACCCCTCACCACCCCAAAGCACGAGCCTCTGGGACCTTCCCTTCCCGAGATACGGCCCCTTTTCTCCAAAAAACCCTAAAACTCAAACGCCCGTATCTCCGGAACCACAAGTCCGATCCGCGCGGGCCTGGTACCGTTCGATAGGTCTCGGCGAGACGCTTCCAACGAGCCCGGGCTCAGGGTCGTGGGCCCCGGGGCGGCCGAGATACGAATTTTTGAAGTTTCGGCGGGAAACACCTTATAACTCCGGGACCACAAGTCCGATACGCTCGGGGCTGGTACCGTTCGATAGGTCTCGTCGAGACGCTTCCAACGAGACCGGCCCCAGAGTCCTAGGCCCCGGGGCCGCCGAGATACGAATTTTTGAACGTTTCCCCGGGAAACACCTTATAACTCCGGGACCCCAAGTCCGATCCGCTCCGGGCTGGTACCGTTCGATAGGTCTCGTCGAGACGCTTCCAACGAGCCCAGCCCCAGGGTCCTAGGCCCCGGGGCGGCCGAGATATGAATTTTTGAACGTTTCCCCGGGAAACACCTTATAACTCCGGGACCCCAAGTCCGATCCGCTCAAGGCTGGTACCGTTCGATAGGTCTCGTCGAGACGCTTCCAACGAGACCGGCCCCAGAGTCCTAGGCCCCGGGGCGGCCGAGATACGAATTTTTGAACGTTTCCCCGGGAAACACCTTATAACTCCGGGACCCCAAGTCCGATCCGCTCCGGGCTGGTACCGTTCGATAGGTCTCGTCGAGACGCTTCCAACGAGCCCAGCCACAGGGTCCTAGGCCCCGGGGCGGCCGAGATATGAATTTTTGAATGTTCCCACTTTGACCGGCTATAACTCCGGAACCAAGCCGACTTTCAGCTCCAAACTCCGGGCACAGAGGGGGCCCGTAGAGACCCCCCAACGCCCAGATTTGGAGCCTCAACTCGGCTTGGTTCCCGAGTTATAGCCGCTCAAAGTTCCCACTTTGACCGGCTATAACTCCGGAACCAAGCCGACTTTCAGCTCCAAACTCCGGGCACAGAGGGGGCCCGTAGAGACCCCCCAACGCCTAGAGTTTGGAGCCTCAACTCGGCTTGGTTCCCGAGTTATAGCCGCTCAAAGTTCCCACTTTGACCGGCTATAACTCCGGAACCAAGCCGACTTTCAGCTCCAAACTCCGGGCACAGAGGGGGCCCGTAGAGACCCCCCAACGCCCAGAGTTTGGAGCCTCAACTCGGCTTGGTTCCCGAGTTATAGCCGCTCAAAGTTCCCACTTTGACCGGCTATAACTCCGGAACCAAGCCGACTTTCAGCTCCAAACTCCGGGCACAGAGGGGGCCCGTAGAGACCCCCCAACGCCCAGAGTTTGGAGCCTCAACTCGGCTTGGTTCCCGAGTTATAGCCGCTCAAAGTTCCCACTTTGACCGGCTATAACTCCGGAACCAAGCCCATTCCGAGTTCCAAACTCCGGGCACAGGGGCCTCCCCTACACACCCCCCAACGCCCAAAATTTGGAGCCTCAACTCGGCTTGGGTCCAGAGTTATAGCCGCTCAAAGTTCCCACTTTCACCGGCTATAACTCAACCACCAAGCCCATTCCGAGTTCCACACCCCCGGACCCTACCCCTACCCTACACACCCCCCTTACCCCGCATACCCCCATCACAACTCGGCTTACTTCCTTCCTTACACCCCCCACACCTCCGGAGGAATACCCCTACCTGTTCACCAGCCGAACCCGGGCACCGCGCTATTAAGCCCGGGTTACTGTCCCAGCCAACCCGCGCCTCCAGAGAACCGGGCCACTGGTCACCCAACGGGCATTTCTCCCACTGGTCACCCAAATCGACTTAGGTTTTTTTTCGCTAACGACCCCTCCGCCTCCGGGCAGGAACGCCTGCCGTTCCTGCCCGCCTCAGGGCTCCAGGCCTTCGGGCAGGGACCCCTGCCTACCCTAGCCCCCTAACCCCAAATGCAGCTCCACACCTCCGGACACACACCCCTACCCACCCTATCCCCCTAACCCGACTCGGACTTCCACACCTCCGGACACACACCCCTACCTACCCTATCCCCCTAACCCCAAATGCAGCTCCAGACCTCCGGACACACACCCCTACCTACCCTACCCCCCTAACCCGACTCGGACTTCCACACCTCCGGACACACACCCCTACCTACCCTACCCCCCTAACCCGACTCTGACTTCCACACCCCCGGACCCTAACCCTAACCCTAACCCTAACCCTAACCCGACTCTGACTTCCACACCCCCGGACCCTAACCCTAACCCTAACCCTAACCCTAACCCGACTCGGACTTCCACACCCCCGGACCCTAACCCTAACCCTAACCCTAACCCTAACCCCATACACAGTTCCAGACCCCCGGACCCTAACCCTAACCCTAACCCTAACCCTAAC
>NW_026138719.1:0-25000 GCF_019924925.1 Ctenopharyngodon idella | reverse complement strand
ACAATTAATTTGAAGTGGCTGGTAAAATATGCAACTTAACGCTCAACGTGCACATATTTGTAATATTTTTTGAATTTCTTTCATTGCTCACATTTCTAACCCAACTGGACCCACTGGTACACATGGAAGTCACAAAAGAGTGACAGGGCACAATTGATTTGAAGTGGCTGGTAAAATATGCAACTTAACGCTCAACATGCACATATTTGTAATATTTTTTCAATTTTGTACATTGCTCACCCACTGGTACCAAAATGGACCCATGGGTACATGAAAGTACCCACTGGTACACATGGAAGTCACAAAAGAGTGGCAGGGCACAATTAATTTGAAGTGGCTCGTAAAATATGCAACTTATTGCTCAACGTGCACATATTTGTAATATTTTTTGAATTTCGTTCATTGCTCATATTTCTAACCCAACTGGACCCATTGGTACACAACAAACCCACCGGTACGTGAAAAACCCACTGGTACCAAAATGAACCCATGGGGACATGAAAGTACCCACTGGTACGCATGGAAGTCTCAAAAGAGTGACAATTAATTTGAAGTGGCTGGTAAAATATGCAACTGAACGCTCAACGTGCACATATTTGTAATATTTTTTGAATTTCGTACATTGCTCACCCACTGGTACCAAAATGGACCCATGGGTACATGAAAGTACCCACTGGTATGCATGGAAGTCTCAAAAGAGTGACAGGGCACAATTAATTTGAAGTGGCTGGTAAAATATGCAACTTAACGCTCAACGTGCACATATTTGTAATATTTTTTGAATTTCTTTCATTGCTCACATTTCTAACCCAACTGGACCCACTGGTACACATGGAAGTCACAAAAGAGTGACAGGGCACAATTGATTTGAAGTGGCTGGTAAAATATGCAACTTAACGCTCAACATGCACATATTTGTAATATTTTTTCAATTTTGTACATTGCTCACCCACTGGTACCAAAATGGACCCATGGGTACATGAAAGTCCCCACTGGTACACATGGAAGTCACAAAAGAGTGGCAGGGCACAATTAATTTGAAGTGGCTCGTAAAATATGCAACTTATTGCTCAACGTGCACATATTTGTAATATTTTTTGAATTTCGTTCATTGCTCATATTTCTAACCCAACTGGACCCATTGGTACACAACAAACCCACCGGTACGTAAAAAACCCACTGGTACCAAAATGAACCCATGGGGAAATGAAAGTACCCACTGGTACACATGGAAGTCACAAAAGAGTGACAGGGCACAATAATTTGAAGTGGCTCGTAAAATATGCAATCTAACGCTCAACGTGCACATATTTGTAAAATGTTTTGAATTTCATACTTTGCTCATATTTCTAACCCAACTGGACCCATTGGTACACAACAAACCCACCGGTACGTGAAAAACCCACTGGTACCAAAATGAACCCATGGGGACATGAAAGTACCCACTGGTACGCATGGAAGTCTCAAAAGAGTGACAATTAATTTGAAGTGGCTGGTAAAATATGCAACTGAACGCTCAACGTGCACATATTTGTAATATTTTTTGAATTTCGTACATTGCTCACCCACTGGTACCAAAATGGACCCATGGGTACATGAAAGTACCCACTGGTATGCATGGAAGTCTCAAAAGAGTGACAGGGCACAATTAATTTGAAGTGGCTGGTAAAATATGCAACTTAACGCTCAACGTGCACATATTTGTAATATTTTTTGAATTTCTTTCATTGCTCACATTTCTAACCCAACTGGACCCACTGGTACACATGGAAGTCACAAAAGAGTGACAGGGCACAATTGATTTGAAGTGGCTGGTAAAATATGCAACTTAACGCTCAACATGCACATATTTGTAATATTTTTTCAATTTTGTACATTGCTCACCCACTGGTACCAAAATGGACCCATGGGTACATGAAAGTACCCACTGGTACACATGGAAGTCACAAAAGAGTGGCAGGGCACAATTAATTTGAAGTGGCTCGTAAAATATGCAACTTATTGCTCAACGTGCACATATTTGTAATATTTTTTGAATTTCGTTCATTGCTCATATTTCTAACCCAACTGGACCCATTGGTACACAACAAACCCACCGGTACGTAAAAAACCCACTGGTACCAAAATGAACCCATGGGGAAATGAAAGTACCCACTGGTACACATGGAAGTCACAAAAGAGTGACAGGGCACAATAATTTGAAGTGGCTCGTAAAATATGCAATCTAACGCTCAACGTGCACATATTTGTAAAATGTTTTGAATTTCATACTTTGCTCATATTTCTAACCCAACTGGACCCATTGGTACACAACAAACCCACCGGTACGTGAAAAACCCACTGGTACCAAAATGAACCCATGGGGACATGAAAGTACCCACTGGTACGCATGGAAGTCTCAAAAGAGTGACAATTAATTTGAAGTGGCTGGTAAAATATGCAACTGAACGCTCAACGTGCACATATTTGTAATATTTTTTGAATTTCGTACATTGCTCACCCACTGGTACCAAAATGGACCCATGGGTACATGAAAGTACCCACTGGTACGCATGGAAGTCTCAAAAGAGTGACAGGGCACAATTAATTTGAAGTGGCTGGTAAAATATGCAACTTAACGCTCAACGTGCACATATTTGTAATATTTTTTGAATTTCTTTCATTGCTCATATTTCTAACCCAACTGGACCCATTGGTACGCGAAAATCCCACTTGTACCAAAATGAACCCATGGGGACATGAAAGTACCCACTGGTACACATGGAAGTCACAAAAGAGTGACAGGGCACAATTAATTTGAAGTGGCTGGTAAAATTTGCAACTTAACGCTCAATGTGAACATATTTGTAATATTTTTTGAATTTCGTAAATTGCTCACCCACTGGTACCAAAATGAACCCATGGGGAAAGGAAAGTACCCACTGGTACGCATGGAAGTCTCAAAAGAGTGACAGGGCACAATTAATTTGAAGTGGCTCGTAAAATATGCAACTTAACGCTCAACGTACACATATTTGTAATATTTTTTGAATTTCTTTCATTGCTCACATTTCTAACCCAACTGGACCCACTGGTACACATGGAAGTCTCAAAAGAGTGACAGGGCACAATTAATTTGAAGTGGCTGGTAAAATATGCAACTTAACGCTCAATGTGAACATATTTGTAATATTTTTTGAATTTCGTACATTGCTCACCCACTGGTACCAAAATGGACCCATGGGTACATGAAAGTACCCACTGGTACACTTGGAAGTCACAAAAGAGTGACAGGGCACAATTAATTTGAAGTGGCTCGTAAAATATGCAACTTAACGCTCAATGTTAACATATTTGTAATATTTTTTGAATTTCGTACATTGCTCACCCACTGGTACCAAAATGGACCCATGGGTACATGAAAGTACCCACTGGTACACATGGAAGTCTCAAAAGAGTGACAGAGCACAATAATTTGAAGTGGCTGGTAAAATACGCAACTGAACGCTCAGTGTGCATATATTTGTAATATTATTTTAATTTCGTACATTGCTCACCCACTGGTACCAAAATGTACCCATGGGTACATGATAGTACCCACTGGTACACATGGAAATCAGAATAAAGTCACAGGGCACACTTAATTTGAAGTGGCTGGTAAAATATGCAACCTAACGCTCAACGTGCACATGATTGTAATATTTTTTGAATTTCGTTCATTGCTCACATTTCTAACCCAACTGGACCCATTGGTACGCGAAAATCCCACTGGTACCAAAATGAACCCATGGAGACATGAAAGTACCCACTGGTACACATGGAAGTCACAAAAGAGTGACAGGGCACAATTAATTTGAAGTGGCTGGTAAAATTTGCAACTTAACGCTCAATGTGAACATATTTGTAATATTTTTTGAATTTCGTACATTGCTCACCCACTGGTACCAAAATGGACCCATGGGTACATGAAAGTACCCACTGGTACGCATGGAAGTCTCAAAAGAGTGACAGGGCACAATTAATTTGAAGTGGCTGGTAAAATATGCAACTGAACGCTCAGTGTGCACATATTAGTAATATTTTTTGAATTTCGTACATTGTTCACCCACTGGTACCAAAATGGACCCATGGGTACATGAAAGTACCCACTGGTACGCATGGAAGTCTCAAAAGAGTGACAGGGCACAATTAATTTGAAGTGGCTGGTAAAATATGCAACTGAACGCTCAGTGTGCACATATTAGTAATATTTTTTGAATTTCGTACATTGCTCACCCACTGGTACCAAAATGGACCCATGGGTACATGAAAGTACCCACTGGTACGCATGGAAGTCTCAAAAGAGTGACAGGGCACAATTAATTTGAAGTGGCTCGTAAAATATGCAACTTAACGCTCAACGTGCACATATTTGTAATATTTTTTTAATTTCGTACATTGCTCACATTTCTTACCCAACTGGATCCATTGGTACACGAAAAACCCACTGGTACCAAAATGGACCCATGGGTACATGAAAGTACCCAATGGTACACATGGAAGTCACAAAAGAGTGACAGGCCACAATTAATATGAAGTGGCTGGTAAAAATGCAACTTAACGCTCAACGTGTACATATTTGTAATATTTTTTGCATTTCATACATTACTCACATTTCTAACCCAACTGGATCCATTGGCACATGAAAAACTGCTCTGGGGGGTATATCCAAGCTCGAGCTGAAGCGGACAGCAAGCCAAATACGCTTAATCTTATTATTAGCTTAAAAATTATATGGGAAAACTAACTTGTTAATTGATTCAAATAATGAAATATTTAATGTGTTTGCAATCACCAAATGTTATGTAACCCTGTAAAGCCTGACATATGTATTTTTTTTTTTTTTTTAAAGTAACAGTTTGAGCTTTTAGATAAAATCTAAAAGAAAATAAAAAAATGCATATGTTTTAATATTTGTCTTATTTGTATCAGGAATTTATGGCTCATATAGAATCTGATATAAAATCTCAAATCTCTGCAATTTTGTGCAGTTGCTGATATTTACTGAATGTGACATGGTATCCCATAGTCCCATACTCAGAATTTGTGATCTGCATTTCACCCATCCAAGTGCACACACACAGCAGTGCGTATTGACCACACACACCGTGAACAGTGAACACACCTGGAACAGTGGGCATCCGTTTTTGCGATTGGGGGTGAGGTACCTTGCTCAAGTGTCACGGTATGTGACCATAGACAGAAGGAAGCAAGTTTCAAAAGAACTCAAAAGGTTTAATAATAACTCAGACGGCAGGTAATACACATTCACAACAAAACAGTGACAGGACAAAGAGTGAACAAACCAAGGAGTTCTTATACAAGAACTAATGAGGGAACTAATGAGATAATAAACAAGACACACCTGAAACAAGGACACTAATCAAATCAGAAACCATGACAACTAACTAATGGCAAGAAAACTAAACAAGGAGGACATGTGACAAACAGAACAAGGTGCAGAAATAGACAGACATGTGACATCAAGGGCACCTCAGTTGTGGGTAATGAGAGTAGAAGAAAGCGCTGTTCACTCACTACCCCCACCTAGTACATTTCCTGTTGGTACTAAGACCAAGTCTGACTGGGTTAGGGCCATTATATGGCCAAAAATTCAAGTCAAGTCATCTTCATTTATATAGTGCTTTTCACAATATTGTTTCAAAGCAGCTTCACAGTGACAATAGGAAAATTATTATCGAGCTAAAGTTGGTTTTTGATTGAATCACTTCCGTTGTAAAAAAAGTAACACTTTAGATTACAGCTCAAAAAGTACTGCGTAATTACAACAAATTTACAGCATAACTTTCGATAATTATAGTGTACCTATAAAGTAAGTACATGTAAGTATAGGAGAACAATATGTAAAGTCTTGGGAATAAAGGGGTAACAACCAGAAAAATAACAAATTATTTATACTGTAAGTATTTTAGAACTAAGGGGTACTTATACTATTATGATAGACAACAATCTTACGTTTGGGAGCAATTTCTAGAGAAAGTGCACTGATTAAGTTGTTTCAAGGCAAGTAGAAAGAACTATTGCAATCTTTTTTAATACATGGGGAAATATACTTTTGTTTCATGTAGTTATAGGGTTAGGGTAGCACATTGTTGGACATTGCAGGGCGTAAATTAAAGTGGTGCTTGTTACACTCTTATTTCATGTAGTTACAGGCTAAGTAATAAAAAAAACCCCGCAAACAATCTGTTATCACTCGGAAACCTTTATTTGAAAAACAACTTATTTCAAAACAGATTTAAAGTTACAACTCTTCTTATTCGTTTCTCTTGCTTGGATACCTCCTCCTCTTATTTCTCTTCTTCTTTTTCTTTCTTCCCACTGATGAATCTTAAGAGGGAATCCCATGTCATTTGCTATTCTGTATTTTAAAAAAATACAGTACACCAGGAAATGTGCTCACCGTTTACTCATCTTTTACCCTCATGCCATCTGAGACGTATATGACTTTCCTTCTTAAGATGAACACAAAGTTTTTTAGGAAAATAAATAATATTTGTTCCCCTGTGGTGTTCCCAAGATATAAGCGGGAAACCAAAGTCCCATTCGTTACATTACTTAAGCTTTGACCCTACTCTCACTGCTGTTCTCCAGGGTGGCGGGCAAATCTGAACATTGCCGGGAAGGGTGCGCCTTCCGCGGCCTGGCCCAGAGTTTCGGAGGGGGTGGAAGTCTGATTCCATCTTGGACTTTGTCCAATTTTCGTGTCAGAGCGATGCCCAAACTTTAAACGGCCACCTAGGCGCTAGACGCATTAACCAGACAAGTAAAGATGTCTTGTTTTCTGGGAGGAGGGGGATCATCAAAATTAAGTGAGTTTTTTCTTAAAACAAGCTGAATTATCTGCCAATGGGGTCAAAAAAAATAACAACCTTGTTTCCGTTTGAATTAAGATTATTTTTCTTACCCCAAGTGGCAGATAATTTTGTTTGTTTTAAATAAAAATGCACTTAATTTTGATTTTCCCACCGCAGAAAACAAGACATAATATCTTATGCCATTTTACTTATCTGGTAAATGCATCTTGATTTCAAGAATTTATAGATATTTTGACTGGAAACAAGACAAAAATAGTGAGAAAGAAAAACATTTTTTTCTCCCCAGTGTAGACAGTGTCTTGGATTGGATCTCGTATGAATTTATGATGCTAACTGCAAATTCTAAACTGTTATTGTAGAAAATAAAAGATAAAAGCCGTGCCCACTAGAGGGAGCCACAGGATAAGGAAACTTTCAAGCCAGATGTTTCTCTTTCAAGGGAACTCGCGTGCGTCAAGCGCTTTGGGAACGCCTCTGCGTGAATGCGTCGTGAAGCACATGTGAAATCTGTCCAATGGTGTGACGGAACGTCATAGGCGGGTGACGTCATGACCAGGAAACTATAAAGCACACCCGAACCAAACAGAGTTAGCTTCTGTGTCTTCAGTAAGTGTAACTGTCTGTCTTATTCATTGTTGTTTGTCTCTCACGTTATTCAAGCACACATATCTAAGACACTATTATGGCGACACAAGTGCAGCAATTCAGGCCGTGTGCGTCTCCTTGTCTTCGCTACATTCTGGTGGGAGATGCACACGAGCTTTGTGTTGTTTACCTGGGAGTGGAGCATGCCCAGTCAGCTCTCGAGGGAGCTGGCTGTGTGCATTGCGAGCAGATGTCTATGAAGACGCTCCGCTCCCGCCGGGTGCTTTTCGAGGAAAGCAGTTCAGACGTTGTCAGCATCGATCAGTGTGAAGAGTCGCCACCACACTCACAAGCATATGAGGAGCTCATGGAGGTTGTAACTAGAGCGGTGGCCAGACTGAACATCAGCTGGCTGACCGAGAAACAGGAAGCCTGTCAAGCGAGTTTATTAGACGAGCGCTTTCTTCCTTCTCACGCACAACCTCCACGTCGGAGCTTGACTTTTTTTCCCGACCTCCACACCGAGGTGTCGAGGTTGTGGAACAGACCTGCGTCCTTTCGGGTCTATAGTCCACAAACATCTAACTATAGTAACATCTTAGGACTAAAAAGGCATGGTTATGGGGAGATGCCTCGGGTGGAAGAGACAGTCGCGAGCTATTTCTCCCCCGAGTTGGCAGCCTCCCTCAAAGCCCCGAAGTTACCCACTAAGCCCCTACGTACATCTTCTGCTTTAGTGGGTAAGGCGTACTCGGCAGCAGGTCAGGCGGCGGCATGCTTACACACTATGGCCGTCCTTCAAGCCTATCAATCTGACCTGCTCAAAGACCTTGATGAGGGTGGGGAAGTCAGTCGCGAGGCGTTCTCTGAACTGAGGAAAGCTACAGATCTCTCTCTCCGTGCCACCAAGGAGACCGCCAGATCTATTGGGCGGTCTATGGCAGCCCTGGTGGCCACGGAGAGACAACTTTGGCTCAACCTCGCTGACATGAAAGACCAAGATAGATTGTTCCTCCTCCGCTCACGCCGCCTGGCCTCTTCGGCGACTCCGTCAACACAGTCGTCGAGAGTCCCAGCCGAGTATGAGCTCCTCACACAGGGCGCAACAAAAAGTGAGCGTTGCTTCCCACGCACCCCTGCAGAAAGACTGGGGGTCGGGGCAGCGCTCACAACCGAAGCCATCCAAAGGAAAGGCGGATCTTAGGACCGTCATTATCCAGCGGAGGGCTTCGGGAAAGAAGTCCTGATGCCAGTGGTGTCGGGCTTCTGAGGGCAGTCCCCTCCGAGGCAGGTTGGTGTCCACCTTAGTACACGGTGCCCGCCATTCTGCCAACCCTGCCACCTTGCGTATCTCAATGGGTCCTGCGCACAGTAGAATTTGGGTACAGAATTCAGTTCGGGTTGCGACCGCCCAGGTTCAACCGGGTTTTGTTCACCGAGGTGAGCCCCGAGCAGGCTCTGGTTATGGAACAGGAAGTACAGACTCTCTTGCGAAAAGAAGCCATAGAAAGGGTTCCTTCTCCCAGCAGGGAGTCGGGGTTTTACAGCCGGTACTTCATAGTTCCAAAGAAGGATGGAGGGTTGCGTCCCATTCTAGATCTGCGCCTATTAAATCGCTCTGTCAAGAAGCTCAAGTTCAGAATGCTAACTCTGAAACAGATCGTGTCACAAATCAAGTCCGAGGATTGGTTTGTCACGATAGATCTGAAAGACGCATACTTTCATATATCCATCCTTCCTCAACACAGGAAGTTCCTGAGGTTCGCTTTCGGGGGCAAAGCGAACCAATATTGGGTTCTTCACTTCAGCCTAGCTTTATCTCCCCGCACCTTCACAAAATGCGTGGATGCAGCTCTGGCTCCTCTGCGACTCCAGGGCATCCGCATGTTGAATTACATAGACGACTGGTTGATTCTAGCACAGTCAGAAGAGTTGGTGGTTCAGCATCGAGATGCTGTTCTCGCCCATATGAAGCGTCTGGGGTTACGGCTAAACGCAAAGAAGTGTGCTTTCTCCAGCTCAGAGAACCTCTTTTCTAGGTGTAGTTTGGGATTCAGTGTCAATGCAAGCACGTCTGTCGTCAGCTCGCATAGAGGCCACTCTCACAGCCGTAAACAAGCTGAAGCTAGGCCAGTCACTCACTGTGAAACAGTTTCAGAGACTGTTAGGTCTGATGGCAGCTGCGTCCAACGTGATACCTTTTGGCCTGCTGTACATGAGACCTTTGCAGTGGTGGCTCAAATCCAAGGGGTTTTCCCCGAGGGGAAATCCGTTTCGCATGATCAAGGTCATGCGGCGATGCCTTCGTGCTTGTGTCATGTGGAAAAAACCCTGGTTTCTTTCCCAAGGCCCGGTGTTGGGGGCTCCTTGTCGTCGCTTAACGCTAATGAAGGATGCATCTCTCACTGGTTGGGGGGCGATCATGAGTGGTTGCTCGGCTCAGGGTTTGTGGAGGGGTCATTATCTTTCCTGGCACATAAACCAGCTGGAGATGTTGGCTGTGTTACTGGCACTCAAACACTTCCTCCCGGATCTCAGGGGCCATCATGTGTTGGTCTGCACGGACAACACAGCGGTGGTCTCCTACATAAACCATCAGGGGGGTCTGCGGTCGCGCCACTTATGCAAGTTGGCACACCAGATCCTCTTGTGGGCCCAAGGGAAGCTACTGTCAGTCAGGGCAGTGTACATCCCAGGGCGTCTGAATCAGGAAGCAGACATCCTGTCGAGGCAGGGGCCGAGGCCCGGGGAGTGGAGACTCCACCCCGAGGTGGTGGAGCTCCTTTGGGAGCGCTTCAGGAAAGCGGATGTGGACTTGTTTGCGTCTCTGGAAATGACCCAATGTCCTCTATATTTCTCCCTCTCACATCCAGCCCCCCTGGGGTTGGATGCTATGGTGCAGATGTGGCCGAGGCTGCGTCTGTATGCCTTTCCCCCGATTGCTCTGCTTCTGGGAGTTTTGGAGAGAGTGCGCCAGGACGGGGTCCAGTTGCTTCTAGTAGCCCCGTTTTGGCCGGGCCGGGTCTGGTTCTCGGACCTTATGTCCATCCTCGACGGCTCTCCCCTGGAGATTCCAATCAGGAGGGATCTACTCTCGCAGGCGGGGGGCTCAATCCTTCACCCCTGCCCAGAGTTGTGGAAATTGTGGGCGTGGCCTCTGAGGGGGCACAGCTCATAGATTCCGGTCTCCCAACTGAGGTAGTGGAGACTATGCTCCATTCCAGAGCTCTCTCCACGAGGAGGCTGTATTCCTTGAAATGGAATATTTTCTCTTCGTGGTGTAGAGAACGTAACTTTGATCCTGTTAACTGCCCAGTTGGTACAGTTCTGAAGTTTCTTCAAGAAAAGTTTTCTTCTGGTTTATCTCCTTCGACGCTAAAGGTCTACGTGGCGGCCATTGCAGCTTACCACGTTCCTTTAGAGGGTGCTTCTCTTGGCAGACACCCATGGGTTACTCGCTTCCTCCGTGGTACTCTGAGGCTGAGGCCTGTGGCACGTCAGAGAGTTCCGACTTGGGACTTGGCCATAGTGTTGGAGGGCCTGTCTACTGCTCCTTTCGAGCCTATTGAAGAGGTTCATGTAAAATTCCTCACTCTAAAGACTCTTTTCCTCCTCGCTATCTCGTCATTAAAGAGAATTGGTGGCCTACAAGCCCTTTCGGTCTCTCCCTCTTGCTTGGACTTCGCACCAGGCATGGTCAAAGCCTTCCTCTTTCCTCGGGAAGGTTATGTCCCTAAGGTCCCAACTAATGTGCCGGGCCCTATTATGTTGCAGGCCTTTTGCCCTCCTCCATTTCTGGATCCAGACCAGGAGAAACTTAATTTGCTGTGCCCCGTTAGGGCTTTGGATGCTTACGTCCACAGAGCTGCCCTGTGGCGTAAAACGGATCAGTTGTTCGTCTGTTTCAGGGCCCCACGTAAGGGGCACCCCACATCTAAGCAAACCTTGAGCAAGTGGGTAGTTGAGGCTATCTCACTTGCGTATGAGTCTGCCGGTCATCCTTCTCCACGTAAGGTCCGTGCTCACTCTATACGGAGTATGGCGGCCTTCTTGGCCTTATTGTCTGGAGTGTCCCTCCACGAAGTTTGTGATGCGGCAGGGTGGTCCTCGCCGCACACTTTTGTTAGGTTTTATAACCTAAATGTGCTTGGTGTCTTAGTGTGCACTGAACAGTTTCACACAGACAGCCACTCAGTCTTATGGCGGCGTGGGTATCTCGTTCCCAAAGCGCTTGACGCAGCGTGAGTTCCCTTGAAAGGGAACGTCTCAGGTTACGTATGTAACCATGGTTCCCTGAGAGGGAACGAGACGCTGCGTCACGTTGCCATACTCCCTGCATGCCTGTGATCGACTTACTTCGAGTTTTCAGAAGCTAACACTGTTTGGTTCGGGTGTGCTTTATAGTTTCCTGGTCATGACGTCACCTGCCTATGACGTTCCGTCATGCCATTGGACAGATTTCACATGTGACGCATTCAAGCAGAGGCGTTCCCAAAGCATTTGACGCAGCGTCTCGTTCCCTCTCAGGGAACCATGGTTACATACATAACCTGAGACGTTTTCTCTTGATCATTTCAATCACGTTGAATGGAAATAATGCATTGATCTAGCTCATTTATATGATGAATTGACAGTATTGTTTTATATAATTAATGTACATAAATGTTTCACTTTTGTCGACCCCAATAAAACATTTTATTTTTTTAGTTTCAAGTTGCCAGACATGATAAATATATATCTGTCCATTTAATAGGAATAGACGATTTTAAAATATCTATAAAGACTTATTTTCTATTGTGGTATGAATAATAAAACATTTAAACTGCAAGCATAAGTTATTCATGTCATCTTTATTTATATAGTACTTTATACAATAGAGATTAAGATTATTTTTCTTACCCCAAATGGCAGATAATTTAGCTTGTTTTAAGCAAAAACTCACTTAATTTTGACAACCCCCCAGAAAATAAGGCATAATATCTCATGTTATTTTACTTATTTAGTAAATGCATCTTGATTTAAGAATTTATAGATATTTGGACTGAAAACAAGTCAAAAATAGTGAGTAAGAAAAACATTTTTTTCTCCCCAGTGTAGACAGTCTCTTGGATTGGATCTCAAAAGAATTTATGATGCCAACTGCAAATTCTTAACTATAAGCCATTGCAAATAAAAGAATAAAAGCTGTGCCCACTAGACGGAGCCACAGGACAAGAAATCTTTCAAGCCAGATGTTTTTTTCTGTTAATAATTTCTATCACATTGAATGGAAATAAATGCATTGATCTAGTATTAAATGTTTAACTTTTGTAGACCCCAATAAAACATATTTTTCAAAGATTTATTTTTTATATAGCTGTCCATTTAAAAGTAATAGACAATTTTATCTTTATATAGATAATAAAATTTCAATAAAGAGACTTATTTACTATTGTGGTATGAATAATAAAACCAACATTTAAACTGCAAGCACAAGTCAAGTCACCTTTATTTATAAAGTACTTTATACAAAACAGCTTTACAGTTATAACAGGAAAATGATTCAATGATGCAAACAGTTCATTTCAGTTGTACAGCAGCTCTAAAAGAAAATAGTGTCACCACCAAAAATACTCAAATTAAACTGTACAAAACATAAACATGCTGAGAGCAGCAAAATGAGACATTACCAGCGTTTGGCTTGACTAGCAACAGCCCTTGGCTGTCAATGGCCCGACTAGCCCCCCTCCCCCCAAACACCAGGGGCACATTCAAGCTCAAACCGGTGCGCAACGTTTTGCTACGTTTTCCGGGTTGAACGACATGTTTCCTGGAAACGGTGTGCAACGGGTTTGAGATACGTTTTCTCTTGTTTGGTGGGCGTGTCAGAAATGTCAGCCCAATCAGCTGCAAGATGTATATAAACCACGCGGTATTAAAGATACAGCACGCACAATGGGTATTAATGTAAGATAAAAATACTATACTTATATATTTTGCTGTTGTATTGTGAAGTGACACTTTCATAAACTTTTCTATACTCGTCTGATTATATAATGGTAAATATTACAATATCATAGCACAACAACAGTGATCAGCAATAATGATAAGCCTAATACTCACAATAAAAATAATATAGATCAATACAGTCTCGGAGGTAAGAAGTGGATTATCCTTCACCTGAAATGTTTGTCTTTTCATGCTGAAATGCAAGGCAAATGTTGTATCACAATAATTAGAAGTTTCCACAAATCCCTTCACTCGATTGGGATGTTCTCTTTTATTCTGGACAGCAAGGGCAGTGACTGTAACATTGAACGTATTTTGCAGTATTAAACACGTATTTATACCGATTTCATCAGGCTCCGAAAATTCTTCAAAAAGAACACAAAGAATGGCCTTCTCAGCTGCCATAGTTGCAACTCTTGCGTCATCAGAACAGGGTGTTCAACGCACCACCGTTTCCGTTTAAAAGATGTTTTGCAACGTTTTGTCGGTGCTGTATGTTGGCGCATTGCTGCCACATACATATTATTTTTTCCACTCAATTATGTCGTTTAATCGACATCTTTTCTCGTTCAAACGACATATTGTGTCCTTCAAACGACATTTTTTCTCGACATATTTATGTCGTTCAAACGACATCTTTTCTCGTAAAAACGACATATCTCATTAAAACCACATATTTTGTATGTGACGTGTACGAAAAATACCTTTATCTGATCTGTAATAGAGCTTCTATAGCCTAGATCAGTTTATTAGTTCAATTCACATTTATTGTATAGCGCTTTTCACTGCAGTTTTAAAGCAGCTTTATAGGAAATGCATGTCAACATTACAATTTGGAGTAATCTGTTATTGTGCAAGTTATGTAATTTCAGAAATGTAGCCTATAGCTACATATGTAGGCCTAGTTAACTAACATATTAATTTAAACAATGGTAGAAACAATGAGCGATGTCCAGAAAAATGAAGACTATATTAAACGCTGTAGCCTACTAATAAAGCATACTACACAGAAAAATTTGTTTGTGCAGAATTTGATCTTTTAATAGCCTATCACTTAGTAGGCTACATTAAGCGACGTTAAGCTTTTTATAATGGTTTTCTATAAGAGAAAAAACACTTAACGTAGGTCAATTAAATGAATTTGGTAAATGGTTTAAATGATTAATAGTTTATTAAATGGTTTATTAGCATGATGTTTACTAAGCTTGGTCTTTTATGTCACTGTCTTAAGCTATACATTACACAAGCATTAAGCTATAAACATGTAGCCTATAGGCTATTTCCACAGCAAATCCTTATGGTATTCAATACAAAACAAGACTGAAAAATGTTAAAAAAAATATAAAATAATCATAAACAAATTATAGTGGCATTCATTACAAACAATATTTATTCAAAAGCCTAAACAAATTTATTTAAATCTAAACTGTTGGGCTCTCATTCGGCACAAATCTAATTGTTTCTATTAGCACTTGGACGTTAAAATATATTTACGCCTATTATGTTGTTAAACAATGCTTTCATGTCCCAAAACAGCATCCTTCACATGCGCAAAAACATGTTTGGAACAGGGTCGATTATTATTTCAATAGGGGGGCTCAGCCCCAAATGAGGGATTTAAAAAATATAGGCTATAGCCTGATAGGCCTTTTTAATAAATGTTTGTGCATGAACAATACATAGGCCTATATCAAGTCAATCCCTATTGAATTAATTTCTAATCATTCTAAATAACCTGCTAATATTCATGAATATTCTTTAAGAATATCGACAAACTTTAGGATATTTTAGGCTGTATTTGTCTAGATTGGCAATATGTGGCTACCATTTAAGCTACTTTTTATTATTTTTTCCAATACATGTAATCTTTTAAACATTATTATTACTTTTTTTAACTCTGCATTTGTGCAGTAAAATTAACTTGAATGAATATTATAACAAAATGTAGCAATTTTAGGCTGTTTTTTTTTTTTTTGTCTTAAAATATAGGTTAGCTAATGAATGCCAATATAATTTATGTTTATTTTATAATTATATTTTGTATAGAACAATTTAAAGGATTTGTTGTGGAAATAGCCTTTACAGGGAAATAGCCTAAAATACATGTTTATCATATTTTTTTGTAAAAACTTCGTTTTTACCGGCAGGCCCGGCTCCAGGTTGGCATAGGGGCATTTTAATCCCATGGGGGGCACCAACGTAGGCTATTTTAGTTCCCCTCGCACTACAAATCTTTTCAATTTAATGGTATTCAGAAAAACAGAACAAGAATGAAAAATGTAATATATAAACGTCAAGCCAAAACAAATTAATTTAAAGCTAAACTGAAATAGAAACCCATTTGGCATAAATCCAAATGTTTTCATATGCAATATGTATTTGGATGCTAAATAGCCTATAGCAAATTTATTTTTTATAGCAATAGTTTATTATTTAAACGCTCTGATTATACGCAGACTATTTAAAATGAGCAGTGTAACTTTTTCTATATTTGGTTGACTGTATTTCATTTTGACAATAAACAGGCTGCGATGTCAAGTAGCCTAGCTAAAACTGAGCTTTGTGTGTGCGTGAGGCGCCGGAGCGTTCACTTGAATTTTCTTATAAAAGCGGAAACAACTTAAAATACTCAGACATTTATGGTCATAAGAGTAACACCATTCGAATCTGTGAAGGTATAACTATTATTTTTGTACACTCACAATAACATTGCTTGAAAAATAAAGACAAGCAATTCCTTTCCGTAAACTTGTTTCTCAAAAATGAGTCGAAACTCATCATAGTTGGTCTACTTGTCGCAGTTTTTTTTTTTTTTTTTTTTCCCATTTTCTTAATATGTTAATTATTTCAATTTAAAATATTTCGTGTATGCCTAGCTATATAGGAATAAGCTATTAATTCCTTTTATCTTGTTTTTTCTCCGTTCACATAAGCGCTGCATGTGATACAATGAATTCTCATGTTTTGTTGTTTCTTGTGCATATAGCTTAAGGCTAAAACTGTAATGAAGCGAGACTTAGGCAGGGATCCATTTGCAAGCTTTATTATAAGAGGACGTGGTCGTACAGGCAGGGTCAAACGGGAACAAACAGGAACAGGAAGGGACAGGCAGAATCATAGTCAAGATACAGGCAATGGTCAGGACAGGCAGATATCACTCACAAAACAGAATACCAGGCAAGGATCAAAGGCAGGCAGCAACAGGTCGATCACGGGTAACAGGCAGTAACGGGAACAGACAGGCAGACAGAATAATAAACGCTCAGAAATGCAACAACAGTTAACAAGACTTCGCAATGAGGTGGTGTGTGTGTAAGTCTTTTATAGTCCAGGTAATGATCTACAGGTGTATGTGGCAATTGATGATTGGTGTGGAGTGTGCATGTGATTGGCAGGGAGGATTATGGGAAATGGAGTCCAGGAACTGACAGGAACAGACGGTGATCGTGACAAAAACTAAACCCCTGGGATTTTTTTTTTCTTCACTCTAATTTCGTTTAGCCTAATGCTAATTTAACATAATCTTGTCGGTTAATGAAAGGATTGCATCGGTTGAAGGTCAGGGGGAAAAAAAGGAAATTATATTGAAAATATCATTTTCAACTAATATTTATATTTTCTTATATTTCAAGCTTATTTCGATTAGCATAAATATTTTAATAGTTTTATTTTTTTAGTTAACTATAGGCTAATAACCTTGCCTAGGCAAAACATCCACAGAACTGCAGTACAGTCATTTTTCCAGCTGTTTAAGCCACGAATATTTACAAATATTCACAAATTATTTAATGCCGTCTGAGACACAATCTCTGACCGGGAGTCTCAGACTCATCGAGGCCAATAAACCTACAGCTGCATAATTTACATTAGGCTACTTTTAAGAATAATGACACAAATGTTGGAAAAGTAATGTAGACCTTTTATGAGGTATTGTCTCCACTTTCATTTATCAGTTTTATTTTGATAAATAAGTCTATGACAATATAGCATTATTGTTGTAGCCTATCCGTAGCGCCAGGCCTGTTTACCGCTAGTCTATTTTAGCTACATTATTTCTGAATGTAGGCCTATAATAAAATGCGACTGAAACACCAATGAAAATTAGGCCTATCTGAGATTTTTTTTTTCCTCTCAAAAACTTAATTCTGACTTGGTGCATGTGACAATCAGTTGCGAGTTATTTTCCAGAAAATAAGGAATGCTAAATGACAAAATTGTGCTTTATTAGGCTATTAGAAACTGCATATACGCCAATAAAACAATAATATTGTGTTCATTACTCCATGGGCACTGCCACCGATGCAGGCATCGAAAAGTATTTTACACTATATTTGCTTCTGCTTTTCGAGTGCGGAAGTGTGATAAAGGCACTGATCTAGGCTATATAAATTCTCTATTATAGATCAGATAAAGGTATTTTTCGTACACGTCACATACAAAATATGTGGTTTTAATGAGATAATATGTTGTTTTAACGACAAAAGATGTCGTTTTAACGACATAAATATGTCGTTTTTACAAGAAAAGATGTCGTTTGAATGACATATGTCGTTTGAACGAGAAAAGATGTCGTTTTAACGACATAATTGAGTGGAAAAAATAATATGTAAGTGGCAACAATGCGCCACCTTATGTTTTTGTTTCATGGCTGGTAAAAAATAGTTTTGGCCGGTAAATTTTTAAGTCACCGGCCATTGACAGGCGTGGCAAAAAGTTAGCACACAAGAGTTTAATCTAAGATGCATAGCACATCTTCCACAAAGGCAGCTCTCTCTGTAGGCTAAAGATTTGCCAATCATCGTCAAAGAGCTGTTTGCACTAGCCACAGACTGCAGAGTTTATAAAATATATTTTGTATATTTATACTGTGCAGTATTATATAAACAAATGTGCTGCAACTGGCTTGGCATACACTAACATGTGACAATATAAACTCAACTGTCCCTTTTTTCTTTATGAAGTCAGCTACTATTGCTTATTGTAATGTTATGCTGATGAAAAAAGGATTAGTTAAAAACACAAACTGCCACTATGCTTCTTCTATCTGAAATTTACCTCAGTTAAGGCCTCTTTGGATCTTGCACATTCCATCGGGCCGCCGCCATGCTCAAAGGCAAGATTAAATCAACGGATGCTGCAAGAATCTATTTCACTATCTGCTGCACTGTTATTCCTTACAGCTCCTGTTGAGAAAAAAAGGTGCAAAAAACATCTCCAACCTCCCGACTAATAAGCTCCTGAGTCCTGATTGAAAGTTCTTCTGTAATGTAGATCAATTAAGGGATAAACAGGTATATCAATGATTTAAATATCATTTTAAATTGATCAGAATCAGATCACATTATCCTTCAGAAATCATTCTAATATGCTGATTTGGTGCTCATGTAACATTTCTGATTATTATCAATGCTGAAAACGGTTGTGCTTAACATTTTTGTGGAAATACTTTTTTCAGGATTCTTTGATGAATAGAAAGTTCAATGAACAGCATTTATTTGCATTTATTAAATTAAGTTTATAAAAGCATTTACTAAAAATAAATCTTTTGTTATGTCTTCTTTTAGCGTTGACTGTCACTTTTGATCGATTTAAAGCATCCTTGATGAATAAAAGTATTAATTTCTCTCTTTTTTTAATCTTATCACAATTGTTTGAATGGTATAATTGTTTCCACAAAATTATAAAGCAGCACAACTGTTTTGAACATTGATAATAATCATAAATGTTTCTTGAGCAGCAAATCATCATATCAGAATGATTTCTGAAGGATCATGTGACACTGAAGACTGGAGTAATGATGCTGAAAATTCAGCTTTGATCACAGGAATAAATTACATTTTACTATAGAATGTAATAATATTTTACAATATTACTGTTTTTACTGTATTTTTGATTAAATGCAGTCTTGGTGAGCAGAAAAGACTAGTATCATTAGTTAGCATTAGTTGACATGAATTAAGAATGAACTGCACTTCTACATCATTAATCTTTTTTTAATATTAATTTCAACATTTACAAATACATTATTAAAATCGAATGTTGTAATTGTTAACAGTAAAAATTAAAGCAGTTAAAATTCGTCAATTACATATCATTACAATCCTCTGGATCGTCTGCGTGTTAGCATGCCCTCTGCTGACATAAGAGTTAGCTAACATTACGATTCAATACCAATCTAATAATAAGCAATAAAAACTCCAAACCTTAAGTACACAATATAATTAATTCATTAATAGAACAGTTTGACCACACTGTGTGACTTACCTTGTGAAGTTTTTGAGGTAGGATACAGAGTGTGGCTGCCTCCTCTAAACTTCAGAGGAAAAAAAAAATCGTGCGCTCGTTTCCACGGATACGGAGGCTCTTCGTAACTATTATGTAAGCGATCTTTCACAATCTCATGAATAATGCTGCGTTCCAGGCAGGTTTTTGAGCCCGTAAGTCACAACTTCAAATCACGACTCACGACATTGTAGCGTTCGAGGCAAGTCAAGCCAAACTGCCTGAGTATAAACAAACCAGCATGGTGAACCGTACGGGGCTTATGCTCCAAGAGAAGCTGTTATACCTTTTATTTTACGTTATTTTACCGTACACTTGCATAAACACCGCATCCATAGGGGCTGCCATTGTTATTCCGCGGGCTATGTGACGTCAGAACCCGTAACTGGGAGTACATCGATCTAGTATGAGTTCACGGGTGGGAAGTCACGGGTGTGACTGCTGTTCCAGTGCACTTTCACGGGTAGAAGGTTGGAAAAACACGGGTTACGAGTTGCCTGGAATGCGGCATAAGTACAATAAAATGAAGGTGCGCATCACCACATTAATAGTCATGAGAAGGGTTACAAACAGTTAAGACAGGCAGTGTCAACGTGACACAACACCTTTGTTTTATTTGAATTATTCATGATATAGTGACCCAAGCACTACGCTGAACTTACCTCATCAGTCATCATAAGCCAAAGACATTGACGGAAGGGTACCGCACACGGAAGAGCCACTTCTGCAGGAAACCGAATAGATAGATTTGGAGTGTAGGCTAATTGTTACGGAACTCAGACTCAGAGACGGAATAATAAGGTGAACAACTCAACGATGTTTTTAGCCTACACACAGGAACGATATGAAGACACAATGGTGAACAGATGCTCGAGAAAATCGCTGGAGAGGGAATGCGTAGGCCTACTTGAGTTGTTTCCTATACATGCATGCTTATTCTGTCTTCTACTGCCTGTTTATTTTGTTGTAAAAAAAAAATTATAATATATTTTTTGTTTTATCAGTATCTTTTTTAATATATATATTGAAATACATCTACACACCACAAGTTGTCGTGTATGTTTATTACAATTTCAAACAGTAGAACTGTCACAAAAGGAACAGATCTATAAGAACCACTTCTTTTCTTGTTTATATATATATATATATATATATATATATATTACAGTCCTTGAAAAAAAAATACAGTGCTATTTATTGTGATTACGTTTGAAAAAGGTGTCACGTGTCTTGAGTGTGTCTGATAATAAGGCAGAGCCTAATGAATGCACTGAACTTTGAAAAACACTGCAGCATGGGCGAGGCTAGCCCCTTTTTAGGGGTGCTTCAGCAAAAAAAGAGGGGTGCTTTTTTTTTTCTTTTACAAGGTTAAATAATGTCCAAAACATACTCCGTAGTTTGTGGTTTAAAATGTATGTGTTAAGGATGAAAATGAAAACATCCCCCTTAGCAAATGGTGTCATCCTCTTCTCTTCTTCTACTTCTCCTCTGTACCTGCACCGCTCAGCACGACCGTCATCCAGTGCAAAACACACGCAGAGTGAGAACCCGTTATCAACTAAGTTGCTCCAAAGCTGTGTCTCACACTTCTTTCCTTTTACCTAAAGTTTGTCCGATTCCGAAACCATATCGGTGAGTACTGGAGTGAGAGACTAGGGACAGTCCATAATGACCTCTGTCTTGTTTTTTTGTTTTTTTTTTGTTCTTCTGAAAAGTGTTAAGCAAGCTAAAGTAACAGATAATGCAAACCAGCTGTTGTTGTATCAAATTACTTATCTAGGCAATGGTCCCCTGCTTTTATTTATTTTTTATTTATTTATTTCAAACCCACAATGGAGAATACAGCTTCTCTTGTGAAAGGAATTTGTCATTTAAAAAAGTTTCTAAGCCCAATAATAATAATAATAATAAAGACATTCAAAATGACATGCCTCTGTGTGCCTTTTGATCATATCCTTAGAATCTGTAAATGGTCTCCATAACATTTTTGTGACATGACAAACTGACCTCAACTCTCCTGCCTACAATATATTTGTGTATGATTGTCAGTGCCGAGGGAGATGGAGAAGGAGAAAGGGACAGGGAGAGCATGCAGGAAGAACCAGGTGAGGAAACAACAACAATACATTGACATATAGTGAATAGTGGCAAGGAAAACAGTAACTACTCATACACCTATACTAACTTATTGGCATTAAGTAGCCTATATTACACTTACTTTTTGTAACATATTTTTTGTTTTTGTGTGAAAAGAGGGTGGGTGGTGGCAGTGGGGCTCATTGGGTGCTCAGCACCCCTAAAGCTCTGACCCTAGAATCGCCCCTGCACTGCAGAATAATACACAAAGCTATCTCAGATTGATAGTGCTTAAGGGTGATGTAAGGATAACAAATATTAGTGCATAGGGGTTGAGTTATAAAAACAGAATATTGATTTACTTTTTAATGTCAGTAAACAATTTCTTCTTATTTATTAAATCCAATTGCCTGGATTTAAAAATAAGAAGAAAATATAGCAGACAAAATCCTGACATGGAAGCGCCGGCGCGTCTTATAGGCTAAATGAACCGAAACTGCATATGGGCTGCTTGACTCGAAGACGTGAGAAATATATCTATTTAAAGCGTGAAATGTCTACTTTTAAACGAAATAATTCAAACCGAAAAGAAATAGGCTACTCTGATTATGTAGGCCTAATCAGAATGAAATGTGCATCTCTGCAGAGATGATGAGAGTCAGCAATGTCAACATCTTTGTAGCCGACACTGATTGAGAAAACATTATTTTGTTAATTAACAATTAAAATGTCTCCCTGTTTTTATTGTCACATTCATACTCATTACTTTTGCCGGTTCTTTATGGCAAGCTTTATGCGTGCGCTTGAGTGCTATAGCCTATATTAAGTAAACGCGCATTATTATGGTTTATTCTCTCCAGTATTTAAGAAATTAAATGAAATGAAATGTGATTAGTCAACTATTATCTTAAATGAACTAATACACTCAAAAAAATATTTAACCCCAAAAGATAAAACTTATGTAATTCAATTGCATATAAAATTTCCATCCAATTTAATCGCATAAATCCAACGTAAAAACGTTAAGACCTTAAGCGCCCCCGCCCCCCCCCCCCTTTTTTTTTTAAATAAAAATATCTATAATCTCAGTATTGATCGGGTGACTATCCGTTTTAAACAGTTTATTGAACAGGCTGATCGCCTGATACGATGTCACACACACACACACATATACGAGGCGAGGCGAGCCTCTTAAAGCAGCCGTGAGTTGAGCACCTCTTTTTAGGCTTTTTGTAAAAAAAAGGCCACCCTTCGGAAATGGACTCTACCAAGCTCCCCCGAATCTGTTCGTGACTTGGACTGTTCCAGACTTTCCGGGGAGTTGGAAAACAAGATGTTATGGAGAGAGGCTGCGTAGATGTGCTTGTTTATTGTAAATAAGTTAAATTCGTCAGAAGTGTTGCAATCCAAAGATTAAGGATTATGTGTGTGCGTGCAACTAATTGTAAGTACATATGCATATTTATAATACGTTGATGAGAGAGATTAAAGATCGCTATCGCGGCATTCCGCCTAAATGTTTAAATTGTTAAATATGTTTGCACTTTATTGTCGCGTTAATTTCACATGATCCTCCCGTGTTATTTATCTGGACAGTAATTAATGTTAGATCTGTATTAGATAGTATAGGATTAAAACGTGTTTCAGTGAACATGTACAGGCATGTTTATCTAGTGAGTTAGACGCATGCGCTGTTGGCACTACATGCGCTGGGCACGCAGTACAGTATTATAATCATTTGTAGAGAGTTTGTATTTGTGAATATATATAATTCACTTTATGTCTAGATTTCTAATGCCCTTTACCATGCTGATTATATTTATAACCAGCATTCAAGTACTGATTTATAGATCTAGTAGCCTACTGTTTATAGATCTGAGATTGTACAATTGTTTATTTATATTTTGTATATTGTTTGTTTACAGAACCACACACACAACTACGTGAAATTTGCACAATAAATCATCTACAAGTACCCCTGGTGTGAGACGTAATGTTCTAACCGGACATCCTGTGGCCGATCAATTACTCTGAACCAAACAAGAGTGAACAGTAGTTTTTTACTTTTTAAATAAAAAACATCTAGAATCTCAGTATTGATCGGGTGACTATCTGTTTTAACAGTTTATTGAACAGGTTGATCGCCTGAAACGATGTCACAACACAACACACACACACAACCACACACACACAGGCGAGGCTAGCCTCTTAAAGCAGCAGTGAGTTGAGCACCTCTTTTGAGCCTTTTTAATAAAAACATATGGAAGTCCAGTATTAATCAGGTGACTATCTGTTTTAAACAGTTTATTGAACAGTTTGATCGCTGATAAGATGTTACACACATCAAATACTTGTGCACCCACCACATCGAGGCGAGGCGAGGCGAGCCTTTAAAGACAGCCGTTGAGTTGAGCACCTCTTTTAAGCCTTTTTAAATAAAAACATATAGAATCTCAGTATTAATCGGGTGACTATCTGTTTTAAACGTTTATTGAAGTTTGTGTGATACGATGTTTCACACTTGACACACTGGTCAATCGAGGCAGCGAGCGAGCTTAATGCTGCGTGAGTTGAGCACTTTTTAAGCTTTTTAATAAAAACATTGATCCAGTCTATCGGGTGACTAATGTTTTAACAGTTATGAACAGTTTGATCGCCTGATCGATGTTACACACACCCACTTGCGCACACACATACGAGCGAGGCAGAGCCTCTTAAAGCAGCCGTGAGTTGAGCACCTCTTTTAAGCCTTTTTAAATAAAAAACATCTAGAATCTCAGTAGTAATCGGGTGACTATCTGTTTTAAACAGTTTATTGAACAGTTTGATCGCCTGATACGATGTTACACACACTCACACACTTGCGCACACATATACGAGGCGAGGCGAGCCTCTTAAAGCAGCCGTGAGTTGAGCACCTCTTTTAAGCCTTTTTAAATAAAAAACATCTAGAATCTCAGTAGTAATCGGGTGACTATCTGTTTTAAACAGTTTATTGAACTGTTTGATAGCCCTGATACGATGTTACAAACACTCACACACTTGCGCACACACATAGGGGAGGCGCGCTCAGCACCCTCTTAAAGCAAGCCGTGAAGTTAGAGCACCTCTTTTAAGCCTTTTTAAATAATAACATGGAATCTCAGTCTTGATCGGGTGACTATGTTTTTAAACAGTTTATTGAACAGTTTTGATCGCCTGATACGATGTTA
>NW_026138718.1:10000-110607 GCF_019924925.1 Ctenopharyngodon idella | reverse complement strand
AGGAATGGCAGAGGATCCCCAAATCCAGGTGTGAAAAACTTGTTGCATCTTTCCCAAAAAGACTCATGGCTGTATTAGATCAAAAGGGTGCTTCTACTAAATACTGAGCAAAGGGTCTGAATACTTAGGACCATGTGATATTTCAGTTTTTCTTTTTTAATAAATCTGCAAAAATGTCAACAATTATGTGTTTTTCTGTCAATATGAGGTGCTGTATGTACATTAATGAGGAAAAAAATGAACTTAAATGAATTTAGCAAATGGCTGCAATATAACAAAGAGTGAAAAATTTAAGGGGGTCTGAATACTTTCCGTACCCACTGTAAATATATAATCATTGTTCATTTAGTTTTTGGAAATATACATATATACAAATATCATCAGAGACATACCTGCACATGTGTGACAGAGTTGAGTGTTGTTGAGGTGTTGAGTCTGGTTTCTGATGGGATTGTTCAGCACACAGCTGTAGGAATCATCCACACACTCCAGATGGAGAAGAAGATCCAGGGTATCCGCGGGGCATTAAAAAGCATTAAAAGTCATTAAATGGATTTTGCGAAAATTAAGGCCTTAAATGGCATTAAAAAGCATTACATTTTATTCCTACAGGCATTAATTTTTTTTTAGATAGTTTTGAAGAAAAACAATACTACCAGTTTATATTGAATATAGCCTTCATAATTAATAACTTTGATTTGCTGTCACAAAATATGTACATTGGTGTGATACACACACAGAACCAGTTTGGTAATTCGGTGCACAATTGCCGTAACGTCGTTTTGGACAGCGGCGGGCTGGGACCTGGAGACGGAAGGTTGAATCAGTGTTGCCAACTAAGCACCTTTTCAGACCCCTTTTGCGACTTTTTTCCAAGAAAGCGCATTGTGACGAATATAATTGTTAACCTGATCTAGCTTCCGAATACTCCCCGGTACTGCCGCACGAGGTCTTGCTTTCCTGCCGCTGGCGTACCTGCGTCTGCTCTGTTCAGAGTGGCTGAGAGGATCAGCACATTCAGTTGAGGATGTCAGAGAACAAATAAAACAGATACTATTGCTTCTAACCTGAGTGATCATTTTACGTGTACATACAGCCACAATCACAGCAAATGGTTTTATATTATGTGAATGGTGATTTTGTCAGACAACGTCTCGATTATAAATCAGGATTTTAGCGCTGGTTTAACATGTCAGGGCTCGACACTAACGCTTGTCAATTAGTCCGGGATAAGTGGATTTTTTGAAGGGGCAAGTGAAAGAGAATTTTACCATACCAAAAAAAAAAAAAACACAAGTGACTGATTTTATTACATTTAGTTTACGTGGCGATCCATAGTGGATAATAATAGGCTGTATAATGTAGTGACGATAACAAGGTTGCGCTGTTGAGGCTCGCGCACCATCTCAAGGAGAAATGGAAACATGAGCGAAGCGCACACACAAAAAGAAGTCTTTATAACTTGATACAGGTAAACAAAATCACACGACCAAGAATGCTGTTTTCCTAAATAGGCTACCGTCACGATTAAAAACGTGACACTGATTTCATACAACTGTTCAGTTAATATTAAGCCACTTACATTTTAGAAGGAACATTGACTGTTTTTGTTCTATTTTAGCAGCAAAAATAGTCTCAAACAAAGATCACAGCAGAATAGCACAACACTCAGCCTTGTTTTCATTACTGAATAATTAAGCGTTTTGAATGAATCGGTTGAGTCAAAGATTAAATGACCCATTCATAAACAGCTGCCTCATTCTTGAATGAATCAGCCATTTGAATGAATCGTTTAAATGAATGACTCACTTATTAAGACGGTTATTTGACGCCACCTACTGGTGGTTTAGTTTAATTTTTAAAAGTATCATTTTCCCCCCAACATTTCTTACAATCCCATAACATTATTTAATGCAGTTGTAAATTATTTAATTTGATTGGTAACAGCCCTTAGTGTCTTATTCTAATTAAATTTATTGATTTAAGAATTTAAAATGAAAGATCAATCATACATTTTACATGAATCGTACAAGAATTGTACAAGTGAATGAAAAGGCTTAATGTCGAGCCCTGTATGTATTCTTAATGGGCTGCGTTTCAGTCACCATTTCATATTGTCTGACAACAAAAACAGAAAAATATATAGATTAAACAATTTTATTGGGAATTTGGCTGTATTAAAATATATTATGTGAGCAAAAAGCTGTAGCAGCAGAGAAGCAAACAAATGTAAAGGGCTGACACTTGGTAGAATGCGAATACAACAATGACATGATGAATATTCTAATTGCCGTATATCATCATCTATCGACATTTACCAACATACATATATTGCATTAAAAATTTAAAATTGGCATTAAAAAGGCAAAAAGCATTAAATTAGATTTGATGAAACCTGTAGAAACCCTGAGATCAGACCGGCTGCTGATATCAGACACTCTGATGCTGGAGAATGAACTGTTTCTTTTGAACCAGGAGAGAGTCACATGACTCACATTCACAGCTGAACACACCAATGAACATGATGAGATGATGATGAGAAGATGATGATGAAGAGTCTCTGCTGATGACAGGAACAGGCAGACAAGCTGAAAACATGACAGAATAAATCAGATTCAGTAGAAATCACTGTGATCTTTTGAATAAAATGATCAGTATCATTACAGAAATCTCTATCATTTTATAATATTCTCAATACTTTTAATAATTTGAGTTTAGTCAACAGATGTAACAGGATATCAATTCTCTCCTCACCATATAAGATATTTTGAAGGAAGTTTGTAACTAGGCTGCTTTGGGGCACCATTGACTTTCATAGTAGAAAAAACAATACTATGGAAGTGAATGGTGCCCCTAAACAGTTCAGTTTCCCACATTCTTCAAAATATCTTCCTTTGTGTTTATTTGTGTTGTGTTTATCAACTAAAGTTCTGCAGCGGATGTGGAATTCATTGTTACTGTCAGTGGTGAGTAAAAAAACTCTTCAAACTTGCAAATTGTTCTGAATTTTTGCTCTTAAGTGTTGTGGCATCATTTTAGGGCTTTTCACACTTGAAATAGTTAACCCTGGGTCATTGTAAACCCTGGGTAAATGGAATCCTGGGTTATCTTGCTTCATGTTTTACACTGCTTATACTTTACAAGGGTTAACAGTTAATCCTGGATATCCATAAGCTGCTGTTTCACACTGCACATTCCTAAATCCCAGGTTAAAGTCCTTTATTTGCATATTGTCTGTTGCTAAACATCTAGCCGTAACATTCTAACACCGCGCCATTTCACACTGTACAAGGTCGGCACCGCATTGCAAAAGCGGTTTCATAGCCCCGGGTAAAAAGCGGTGTGAAATATTCCTTTACCGGGGGTTAAAAGCAGTTTAGAATGAGGATAACCCGGGGTTAAGCACAGTGTGAAAAGCCCTTTTGAGTGCATTAATCGGATGACACTGGAGGGTCTGCCCATTTCCTCCTTCCCTCTCTCTCCACCAGTTACTGGAATTAGTCATCCTGCGCTTGACCTGCTTTCTACTGCTCGTCTCCACTGTCCCATGCTCCCTCTGCCACACATACAAAACATGGATTTTCTAGTTTTTGTGTGACCATCATGTCTGATGAATTTAAAGCACATTATCTAACAAGTCTGTGATTGTTGTTAAAACAGGATCAGATGAAATGCTTCTGGATACGAACCAAAAGAGCAGAAAGCAGGTGAGATTCTGTTATGTTCACTTAATCACTTTACGTTAAAAAGGGTTATAATTTTGTCACATGACTGACCTTTTAAAACACATCTACACTCTTATTTGTTCAGATATTTGTACTGCTGTAGTAAGAATTAATATAAACTGAATGAAAGATTGTTTATCCTGACAGAAACAGTCCATGTGTAAATCTTTTAATGCATCTAAAAGATCAAGACAAAATGTTTAAATTGAGTTTAAATGTTTCAGAAGGTGTGTGACTGAGTTCACAAATGCATTTTGTATTTTATACTTGTCAGGTTTTCTCAAGGAAAAAATTATTTCTCGCTGCCGTATGCCTTCAGAGCTTTTGTAATATATGACACTCTCCACAAGAGACTTTAGTAGTTACAGTATTATATGGTATTATATATTGTATTATGTCAAATTTACTTCTGTCTGTGTTATTCTCATCCGTAAGTTATTCGTATTAAAGCATTTACTGAATTACTAAATGTTGACGTAAGATATTGATATACCGCTGGTCTGTATGATCTTTGTGTCATCCGTCATGAATCATGTCTGTGCTTTAGTGTGCAATACTGACTCAGTTACTGATACAGCTGTTTTGTTTTACAAAATATAAGTAAATATACATTTGAAGATGAACAGTTTTTATTTATTTATTTTTAATATCATGTCCTAGAAATCTGTTGGTTCATACTGTATCTTCAGTAATTGATGTACAAAATCAAATCTTCAGATACCAGACTGAATCTGGCCAGTTACAGCTGAAATCTGAGAGAGAGAGAGAGAGAGAGAGAGAGAGAGCTCCAATTTTAAGAAAATATTTTATTAAAATAGAGCTTGCTCTTGTAAAACAGACCAAAACATTTTGACTCAACTTGCATGTATTAAAAGCACCAGTCAGTGTAATATGATGATCCAGCCTTGCAGGAAAAACAGACTGACCTATCAGGTTTTCATCATGAGATTAGGGTTTAGCTGGTTAGAATAGGAAATAATGTCATTTCGTGTTCAGACACAAGGGGGAGATGAAGCACTGTATCTGGGTCTTCTGGAGGGAAAAACTGGCTGATGACACCACAGTCATTTCATCATTTGTGTTTTGTTGCACACATGCAGGTACTTCTCTAAGATGTCTGCTAAAGATCTAGAAATCTGGAAAACATCTGCTGTGTGAAAACAACTGATAAACGTATTAGAAAAAGCAGTTATTCTTAGAGCAGTCTTAGGTTAGAGAGACGTATTGCAGATGAAAACACACAGATGTAAATGGACGTCTCTGAGATGAACGTGTGCTATCGGGGTGTAATTTTTTCTCAGATCTTAATTTTTGAGGCCATGAATGTTAATGCATGATACATGTGTTAAATGTGGAGGTAAGATATAACAAAAATAAAGAACATAATTATAATAATATTACATACATACTTTCCATATTCATTTCAAAACTTGAAATTTACTGACTGGAACACGGACCCATCTCCAAACACGCACACTAACTTCTATTCACTGTAGTTCTCAGTGCTTTAGAAATGATAAACATAATTTCAGATGTCTGACACTGCCAGGGCGCCATCTAGTGGCTGCCAAAACCTCACTGAGCACACGCACTGACCCCAATGTAACTCTGCTGGAGCTGAACAGGATTGCTAGAGTCTGGAGGATCAGATGAGTTGCTGTCTTCCAGACTGCTCATAGCTGGTCTAGCAGGCTGGTTTTGAGGGGTTTTGACCACTCTTTTTGTTTAACTGCTCAGGCTGTGACCACTGACCAGCTGACCAACCAGCTGAACACCAGCTAGGCCAGATCAAAAACAAACCAAGACCTGCTAACCGGCTCAGGCTGGTTTTAGCGTTTTTTCACACCAAGACAATGATACAATTATTTCACTCAACTCTCATGTAGAAATCCAACACGTCCTTTGAAATATTTGTGTTAAAATAGTTTGCTAAAAAATACCATTGCTTTAGGTAGGCATAACTTTCTTCTTTCTGATGAACACAATCAGAGAAATATTAATAAATATCCTGATGCATCCGAGCTTTATAATGGCAGTGAATGGGATCAATGAGTATGAGCTGAAGAAAGTGTCTCCATCCACATCCATCCATCATAAACGTACTCCACACTGCTCCAGAAGGGTTAATAAAGGCCTTCTGAAGTGAAGCGATGCATTTGTGTAAAAAAATATCCATATTTAGAAAGTTATGAAGTAAAATATCAAGCTTCCACCAGATCGCCTTCCGTATTCAACTTACGAAAAAAAGTGTGATGCCTCTCAACCTGCGAAAAAGTAAGTTGAATACGGAAGGCGATCTGGTGGAAGCTAGATATTTTATGGATTTTTTCTTACACAAACGCATCTCTTCGCTTCAGAAGGCCTTTATTAACCCCCCGGAGCCGAGTGGAGTACATTTATGATGGATGGATGTGGATGGAGACACTTTCTTCAGCTCATACTCATTGATCCCGTTCACTGCCATTATAAAGCTCGGATGCATCAGGATATTTATTAATATTTCTGCGATTGTGTTCATCAGAAAGAAGAAAATCACCTAGGATGGCTTGAGGGTGAGTAAAGCTTGGGTTAATTTTCATTTTATAGTGAACTAATCCTTTAAGTATAAAGAAATATGTTCAGTGCTTATAGTTCAAGGACACGGTTTTGACGTAAGTGAAAGACACCTGAACTGGATCAGTTTAGTAAAGTTGGCAACATATTCACAGATTCGAATTTCCTGGATCAATAACTCGTGAGCTATACATTGTTATTAACGTTCCTATTGGAGTCTATTTGACCCCATTCAATGTTAAAGCATTGACATAATTTTTTATTATTCATATTGCTTTTCCTAATTTAACTCTCTGACAACTGGGTAAACATAAAATTACCATGATTAAATGTTTTAAATGTCCTGTACACATTCTGTAGCATCAATATTATTTGGGGTCAGTTTGAATACCTTAGCAACATCCTAGCAATAACCCAGGTATCCTAGCAAGCGCATAGCAACACCCTAGCAACCACCATGAGTACTTTAACAACCGCACCGCAACACCTTAGCAACCACCCAGAATACCCTAGCACCCGCATAGCAACATGCCAGGAATCACTCAGAATACCATAGCTATACACTAGCAATTGCATAGCAACACCATAGCAACCACCCCGAGTACCCTAGCAACCACATAGGAACCACTCCTAGTACCTTAGCAACCACATAGAAAACTCTATTGCTATTCATGTTACCTACATGTTCAATAATGCTAGCAGCTGCTAATCAAGATAGCAATGTGTTAAATTATGTTAGCAACATGGGAGGGGAGGGGGGGTGGGGGTGGGGTATTTACAGGGCTATTTACATCCCTGCAAACACACCCCTGTGGGGCCCATACTGGCTTTTTGTGGGCACAGTGGTCTAGGGCCAGCCCACAACAAACCTAAACAGGCCCAGTGTGGGCTTGCCCAGGCGATGCCCACAGCTTTGGGCTCACTGCGGCTCTCTGTGATCAGCCCACACTAGTGAACTGCCCACATTAAGCCCATGATGGTCCAGTGTGGATCAGCCCGTTCGGGCCCAGAGCAACTTTAAAAATTACAAAAATAATCTGTAATTAAATACAATAAAAAAACAGTTAGATGATAAAATGGTCAAATGACTGGCAGTGAAAGTAAAATCTCCTTATTTAAATAAGCTGAAAACACTGTCACATGATCAGCAGCAGAACATTAAACACTAACAGATCTGTAGATCTCAGCATCTTCACTTATTACAATACAGTTTGACTATTTCTTTCATACAAAACTTTTAGATGTTGACGTTTTATTGAAAATAGTACATTTTGAAGTCACCGTTATGGAGGTCAGTGTTTGCTTTAGTTGGGCTCTTGACCATTGACTTCCTAACTTTAGTGTTTCTCTGATCATTAACTGTTATTTTTATTAATGGTAAATGTTTGGCACCCTGTGCTGCCAGAAATATTGTTGTAGATTAATATTGAGGGCCCTGTGTGGGCCCAGTGAGGGCTTCCTGGGGGTCAAGTGAGGGCTGCCCGTGCAGGGCCAGCGCTAAGGGGCCAACGTTTTGCCAATGAGCAAATTCTCAGGGGCCCTGCGCTGGCAGCCTGCTGGGGACCCTTATGCTAGCCCTAAGCATAATATTATGACCACCTTCCTAATATTGTATTGGTCCCCCTTTTGCTGCCAAAACAGCCCTGACTCGTTGAGGCATGGACTCCACTAGACCCCTGAAGGTGTGGTATCTGGACCAAGTTGCGACGTGGAGCCTCCATGGATCAGACTTGTTTGTTCAGCACATCCCACAGATGCTGGATTGGATTGGATCTGAGGGCATTTGGAGGCCAAGTCAACACACTCAAACTCATTGTTGTGCTCCTAAAACCATTCCTGAACCATTTTTGCTTTGTGGCAGAGCGCATTATCCTGCTGAAAGAGGCCACAGCCACCAGAGAGTACCTCACGTGTCCACTGTTGGCTCTTTCAGCGGTGGACAGGGGTCTGCATGGGCACCCTGACTTGTCTGCAGCTATGCAGCCCCATACACAACAAACTGTGATGCACTGTGTATTCTGACACCTTTCTATCAGAACCAGCATTAACTTCCTGAGCAATTTAAAGCTACAGTAGCTCGTCTGTTGGATCGGGCCACATGGGCCAGCCTCTGTTCCCCACATGCATCAATGAGCCTCGGCCGCCAGGTGTATAGCTATGAAAATGACCTATTAATTGCCATTAAAGTAAAATTACTGAACCTAAACATACAAGCTTGATAAAAATGCTCATTTTAGAAGAAAATTTCAGATGGCACTTGGAGGCTTTTGCATCTGAAGTCTTCATATATATATATTATATATATATATATAAAATATAATATATATAATATAATATAATATATATATTATATTATATATATATATATATATTCTGGAGGTTTAAGTTGTAGGGGTCTAATTGAGTTTCATTGCTCAATATTAAAAACAAATTTCCAGTGCACTGCATTTCTGCTGGTTTTCACACTTCATCTCTCTCTCAACACATTCACATGCAAAAAATACACACAACATCACCTCCTTTTTGAAACTTGTGGCTCTTGAAGGCATCAGTGACATCTGAAACTGTTTATGAATGTCTGTTTTAGCAGAAGCGTATTAAACCACAGTGTGTTTAAAGGTTAAAGTGTCTCTACACTTACAGTTCTTCTCTCTCATCGGCTCTCAATTGATCACTTGCTACTATATTTGCACAAAATGCATGTTTAGTCGATGTAAATCACTCAGATCGCTGCACTGAACTCATCTGTGGTTGTTTTGCTGTGGTGAGTCGGTTGACCGACACACCTGACGTCTGTGGTTTGGTTGAGTGTGGTTTGTGTGGACAGATCTCAACAAACGACCAACTGAATCTGAGGTTTAAACAGCAGAGAGATGAATGTAGTGACACTTGATCAGGCCAAACATCTGTGGATTTCCAACCGACATGTGGTGAACAAATGTGCCTCAAGTATATGTGATGAGAGATAAAGATCAAACTAAGAGCAGAGTGGAATATAAACTGAAGAAATGACTCACAGTCTCACACATTATTTTTGCGACCGTGTGATCAGTTATTTTTCGTCTCATTTCACACTCATTGTTTTTTCCACTCCAGTGGGTCAGCGTCTTCTTCGAATGTTTGACAGTGTGTTTTCACCCACTGCCGTGATGAGAGCGATTGTTTTGTCAGCTTTTAAAAGATATTTTTTAAAGTTTAATTGTGAATTCACTGAATATTACACCAATTTTCTAATAGTGTTTCTTTTGAATGGTCTGGTAGTTTCTCTAATGTTTATTATATGGATAAAAGTGTCTGCTAAATGATTAAATGTAAGTAAATGTAGAATCCAGAAATAAACGAAGTGGTTTAATATCTTGAAAAGCAGTGCATGTTATTGTCAGTGGGATATTGTGTATGGATCTGTTATTCTCAGTGGTTATATCAGTCTTGGTGCTCATGTGAAGCTAATCAAGACACCTGAAATAGTTTTAACTGTGTTTACATGTATTTATTTTCAAGACTAACAGAATAATTGTGTAAAATCACATAAACTGTGAGTAGAAATGCATATGAAAGGGACAAGAAGGAGGCTGAAGAATTTAAAAATGATATTAAAGCATTTTTATTTAAAATTGTACAAAAGGAGGCATGTAGAAATGTGGAAAAATGTGAAATATAGATATATCTTGCATATAAACTTTTAAGAACTTTATAAAATGTCACAGAGAGAGAGAGACAGAGAGAGAGAGAGAGACAGAGACACAGAGAGAGAGAGAGAGCGAGAGAGAGACAGAGAGAGAGAGCTGTTAGTGAAATAACACATTAGTTGGTGCTTCAACAGAGACAAACAAGACTGACAAATCTATTGAAAACATGATTTGTTCACGCCATGTCGTGATTACTGTTATTACGAGATGAGAAACACATGATTTTATTTGTTCATGTCATCAGATTCAGAATTATGTGCTTCTGTCACAACATTATTAATCCCAAAATGAATCTCCAGCAGTCAGGAAGAAGTTGGAGCTCTCAGAAAATTACAAATTACAAATGATAATGTATGGTAATTACAGTAATTACGATGTGGCGTGAACACAACAAGCATAAATAAAATAAATCAAAAACACTGTTAAAATCTCCTCAATTAAAATCCATTAATATGACATTATTAATGTATAATATTTGACCTTTTGACATGGACTGTGAACACCACAGCCATTAACTGACAAAAATCCTTCACAGAAACTTTATATTAAACAAAACACAAATAAAAGCACATTTGGAACAGTGTTTTTTCTTCTTCTTCTTCTTCTTCTTTTTTTTTTTTTTTTTTTTTTTGGCAAATTTGATTTCATTTATTACTTATCCCTGAGTCTTAAAAAATTATTACTTTAAAAAAATAAATAAATAAAAACGGCTTAATATTACATAATTTGGTCACAATTAAAAAAATGAGAAAAAAATAAATATTAAAATATATAAAATATTATATAATTATATACAGTTTTTCCATATTATTTGTAATTTAATGTAATTTAATTATTTAATGTAATTTAATAATATCTGTAACAGAAAACATCTGGCTCAATGCAAAACAAGTATTGGATGTCATTCAGCTAATATGATGCAGGCCGGTATTTATGTATAACTTCAAACTTATTGGGAAATCTTTCAAATGATCAAGATCCGATCAACATCTCGAGACTCCTGCGTACACCACATTATCCTCCTCTCTAGGCCTCTGAAAGAAAACACAAAAGCACCGTTTATCAATGTATTCATCACATTATTGGCACATCTATCAATCCTCTTTCCACAAGCACAGAAAATACAGCAGAAATACTTTTGTCAGCAATTTCCTCACAACGGGTCACAAGTGTTGTTATGAAAAAGAAGTTTATTCAAGTGTGCTATTAGTATACTTCTTTAAACTAAAAATAAGAGTGTATACTTTCAGTCTACTTTGTATGTACTTCTCAGAAGTAAACTTAAAATCACATTAAAGTATACTTGACTTATACTAACAGAAAAACTATATTTGGCCTATACTTCTACTCCAGCAATCCATGTTTTGTTGTTATATGTTAGGGGGCGCTATTACAAATCTTGTAAATCAAATAAAAACACAAGCGTAATTCAAATTATACACATTCGTCTCCAGGAAAGGATCAGATTGGAAATATAATGCTGAGACATCTTGAAGATGGGGCTGTGGGGAAAATTTTCAAATTGTATAATAGAGTGTGAGAGGAAGGAAGACTACCAAAAGCTTGGAAAGAATCTATAATAATTCCTATAAGGAAGCAGGGAAAAGACCCTTCAAAACCTTCTAATTATAGACCAATAGCTCTTACGTCACATGTTTGTAAAATTATGGAAAGGATGATTACGGAAAGGTTGATGAATTTATTGGAAAAGAGAGGAATAATGGAACAATAGATCAGAACCCAATATTCCCAGTATATACAGATGAATCAAAAGATCCAGAGCGTCAGATAACTGGGGCTGCTTTTTTAGTTCCAGACAGTGAAATCAGTGGAATAAAGTGAACTTCAAATAGTTTGGCAGTCTGTACTGTAGAAATGATAGCAATAGAATAATGTTAGGTCATTCAAATTTAAATAACACACTTAAAATTACAGGGAAACGTCCAGACGGATCATGTGAACAATGTCATGCTGAAGAAACACCACATGTGATTCTTGAATGTATGAAGTATGAACAAGAAAGGAACAATATGATAGAAGAAATAAAGAAAAATGGAATTCAAGAATTTAAAGGTTTAAATAAAATGATCAAGTGAAAATAGTAAAAAATAGTATAAAGAATAAAGAATAAATAGTAAATTTTTCTTTGATTTTATTAGGGAAACGATGCTGATAAATACAATATAAATCTCTGTTCCACATTGAATCCAATTCAGAGTTAGTCTTTTTCTCAGATTTTTGTTCAAAATGTTGTTTATTTGTTTATTTATTAAACTTACATTCAAGTGTTGATAAAAAAAATTGCATGAAGCTTAAAATGATTTGTCGATGTTGTTATCGTTTAAAAGCAGAGGCCGCGTTCTTTCTTTTGATATACTGTATTGTATGTTCAGATATTCATATAACAAATTATTCTGGGGGCCATGAAAGTTTTGTGAAAATGATAAAAAAAATGTTGGTGCTGGCTGGCAACTATTTAAAAAAAAAATGCTGGCGGGGAAGAGTTCAAGTACAGTTGAAGGTATATTTCATATATAAAATGCAATACTTAAATATAGGGACATAGTAGCATAAAGTATGATGTTGAGTTCACTTAAAAAAAAGCTTACAAGTATACTTGCTGTATAAAACTAGTAGTTTACTGAGAGTATTCTTTAAAGGCCCACTGAAGTGTCTCGGAAAGCACAGCTTTATTCACTGTGTTGATGTAATTTCCAATGAAACAGGAAGACAGGGCAGGATATATCTAGAAGCTCCTCCCCTTTTTTAAGAATAGCCAATAGCGTTTTGCCTAGATCACAGCTCGGCCAGAGCCGTTGAGCTCATAAAACCCAATTTTCCTCATAATCTCTAACCGTTTCTCCTGCATATTTTTTTAAAAATATAGCATTGTTTGTAGAATTCAAATGTGTCTGAACGTTTGTGGTCTGAGCCGACTCGCACGTGTGATTCACTCTGTGTTCTCATGTCTCTGGACCAGAGCAGACTGTGCTCATGCTTTGGCAGTTCATGTGACACTAACGTGTAAACAGACTTCATGCGCGTTCAAGAAAAGCATATTTACTCTGTCTGAATCGTTCCCTATCCTCTATATAGTGCACTATATGCCATTCACCACATAGAAACTAGTAAATGTATGAACAAATGACCGGTTAATAGTGTAGGAGGAGGCGGGACTTCAGATTCTAGAGAGCATTTGATTGGTCATAAGATTTGATGAGAAGCTGAAGTGTGATGTGATGTCATGAAAATCCGTGATCCATTTTAGCAGAAGTGAGAGACTGTAAGTTTTGAATGCTTATATCTAAATGCGAATTTTGTCATTGTTTTGGATCACACCAGCTTATTCATAACTTTAACTAGTAAAATATCAGAATACCTATAAGTTCATTTCTATCTTCTTTAATGACCACCTGACCTTAAAAGACCACATTGCAAAGACGAGCTCGGTCATTCAGATTTGCACTACACAACATCAGGAAAATCAGGCTCTTTCTAACAGAACATGCAACACAACTTCTCGTCCCGGCCCTGGTCATTTCTAGGCTTGATTACTGCAGTGCTCTTCTGGCTGGACTTCCATCATGTGCAAAACAAACCTCTACAAATGATTCAGAACGCTGCAGCACGTCTTGTCTTTAACGAGCCCAAAAGAGCCCACGTCACGCTTCTCTTCATCTCTCTTCACTGGCTACCACCTGCTGCTCGCATCAAGTTCAAGGCGTTGACGCTTGCTTACAGATCTACCACAGGCTCAGCACCCTCCTACTTCCACTCACTCTTACGAGTCTATGCTCATTAAAAGAGCGAAGGCTTGTGGTACCATCACAGAGAGGCACTAAATCACTCTCCAGAACATTCTCATTCATTGTTCCTTGCTGGTGGAACGATCTTCCTGCCTTTATCCGGAATGCAGAATCCCTGGCAATATTCAAAAGACAGCTGAAAACTCATCTCTTTCGGGAGCACTTAACCTCCTTTATTTAACCTCCCTATTCTTTTTTTTTTTTTTTAATCCCTCCCTATTCTGGCTTATGATACTCTGAGCACTGCCTAAGACTTGTATGGTGAGCACTTCTTGTGTCCATTTGCCTCGTCATGATGAATCGCTTGTTGTATCCCTCACTTGTAAGTCGCTTTGGATAAAAGTGTCTGCCAAATGAATAAATGTAAATGTAGTATAGTTGCAGTTCAAAGTCAAAGTTTATTTATAAAGAACTTTTTTAAAACAGCAAGTGTTTATCAAAGTGCTGTACACACATAAGATAAAAATATAAAAGATACAAACAGTCAACACCATGAAAGAAGACACTAAAACACAATAAAAACAATAAAAGAAAGCAGCTCTCACATAGCGTCAAATGCCAGACTATAAAAATAAGCTTTTAGGCTAGATTTAAAAGCAGCAAGTGTTTGAGCCTGTCTAATGTAGAGGGGCAAACTATTCCAAAGCTTCGGGGCAGCCGCTGCAAAGGCTTGGTCACCCCTGCTCTTCAACTTTACCTGTGGGACAGCTAAAAGCAAATGATCAGCAGACCTAAGTGCTCTTAACGGAGCATACAGATTGATCAAATCCGAAAGATACCTTGGTGCTAAACCATTAAGAGATTTAAAAACAAGTACCAAAAATTTTAAATTGAATCCTATAATGGACAGGTAGCCAGTGAAGAGACGCGAGAACGGGGGTGATGTGTTCCCGCTTTCGTGTACCCGTCAACAGGCGAGCTGCATTCTGGACCATCTGCAGTCTGGAGAGAGAGGCCTGACTACCTAAATAGAGGCCATTACAATAATCTGTGCGACTTGAAATAAAAATATGTACAATTCTTTTAAAGTCTTTAAGAGACAAGAAAGATTTCATCTTGGTGAGTTGTCTCAATTTGGAAAAAAACTAGATTTAACTACCGAGTTAATCTGTTTGTCTAATTTAAAAAAAACACTCCATGATAACACCCAAGTTTTTTACATAGGGCTTCACAAATGGTTTCAATCCACCAAGGTTTAAATCTACTGACTCACAGGTACCCCCCGGCATAAACAACATAACTTCTGTTTTCTTTTCATCAAAATTGAGGAAATTTAGTGCCATCCAGTTCAAACTAAAAACGTAGATTTAAACTAGTTGGGTCCTCAATTCTTACTACTGTTACACTTAAAGTATACTTAAAAGTATATACTAAAAAGTGGGCCAATTTACTCCCAAGCAGTATTGAAATAGTACACTACAAGTATACTGCTAGTACAAAGTATACTTACTACATAAAGTATACTTAAAAATATACTTGAACATTACTTAAGAATACTTCTTTTTTTTTAAGCATACTTCTTTGTAAGGGTAAGGATGGATTTCATGTAGTATTTCAGTATTTTTCTATTTGTTTATTTTTTTTTTTTTTCCAAAATATTCAGGTAGTGACAACTGCATATAAAAAAATTCTAAGCAATTATGAAACTGAACTGAACAATTAACTGTAATACACCCCACTTTCAGTTTCCGTAAATGTTGGTTTAAAAGCTGCCAGTAAATCCACAAAAGAAGAATTCCCGTCAAAATCAAATAAGCTGCTGCTGTGAATAAGGTCTGTAGGCCTAAACTGGAAATAAGCGACATACCAAAATATCATGACGTGCACATGCCTACTTTATTATATCCATAATCTCCATAAACAAGTGGTCCGTGAAAAAGTATAAGAAAAACTGTAAAAATGTATAATAATAATAATAATAAGTAAATAAATTATATTAAATAAACATGGAAAAGCCTAGAAAAAAAACATAAAAATGTTAAATATATATATATATATATGTGTGTATATATATATATATATATATATATATATATATATATATATATACTTAAATAAATAAATAAATAAATAAATGAAACATGATTAAATTTTTAAATTAACATGATAAAAACAAAAAATAAACAAATACATTTAAAATAAATATATTAGATAGTAAGTAAATAAATAATAAATAAATGTTAAATTAACATATGATGAAAATGTAAAAATTGAATAAAATTAAAATAAATCAATTAGATATAAATAAGTAAATAAATAAAATTAACTCCATAAACATACAAAAAGTCTGAGAAAAACTGTAAAAATGTATAATAATAATAATAATAATAATATTATATTAAATATATAATATATTAAATAAACATGGAAAAGTCTAGAGAAAACCATAATATAAAATTAATTAATTAAAATAAATAAATAAATAAAACACTACTAAACATTAAATTAACATGATAAAAAACCAGAGAATAAATAATTAAATAAATTAGATTAAAATAAGTAAATAAAGTTATTAAATGTTAAATTAACATGATTAAAATGTAAAAATGCAGAGAAAAACTGTAAAAGAATTAAAACAAATAAGATTAAAATCTAGAGAAAACTGTATTAGATAAAGTAAATGGATAAAAAAATGTTATTACAATAAAATTATTAGTTATTAGTCTATTAAACTAATGTTTATAATAAATAACATTTAAATAAATATTTAAATAAATAAATAATACATTTATCAGTATTATAGTGAGAAGAAAATAATGTAACTTCAAAGATATTTTAAGATTCATAATATTACATATTCCAGTATATTAAATGGGCAGATGCATTTTAAATTTCAGGATGGTGGTCCTTATTTTCTCATATTTCAGGATCCACTTCTGAAAGTGTGAAAAGCCTGATTTAGAGGATTCACTGCTGTATTTTAAAGTTGTGTGTCAGCGGACTAATGTTTGTGTGTCTCTAAATGATGGTCTACAGTGTAAATCCACAAACACATCTACTGCTTTATAAATATATGTTGAGCTGCTGCTGTGTGTGTGAATCATTAAACACACACACACACACACACACACACACACACACACACACACACACAGTAAAATCAGACTGAAACAACACAGAGACACACCATACACTGAAATCAAAGATCTTACCGGTTTATTTCTGTTTCTTTTGTAGAATGTGGGATCAGCGTAAGTGATCTCTTCTGCTTGAGTCTCTGTTTCAACAATAATGACAGAAACAAACACTCAGAGAGATGATGTTTGAGAATTATACACACACATATACATACAGGCAGGGCTTGACATAAACACCCACCAACCCGCCAAATGTGGGTAGATTTCAGCTGTGGTGGGTAAGACAGCCACTTCCACTAGACACTTTGGCGGGTGGAATATAATTTCAAATGAAAGGTAGCTAAACTCGTCGTAGCACAAAATTACAATCCGATCACAATTCGTTATCGATTAACTTGCAGTTAGTGAAGGCGGGATCGCGCTAAATGACACATAACAGAAGCGCCCTCTCGCGCGCGCGATCAGTTCTCCTCGCGCCTAAATAGTCAAATATATATACACACAGATGTCAAAATGTTCATCGTGTGGAGTATCTCGCGTGGATACAGTCGGTTATGGCTTAAGTGGATGTAAACAGGTGGGTAAAAACTGGATATGTGTCAGTATATTACGTACATGCATTCATCAGCCCAATTATCTATATGTCATTAATGTTAATCAAACAACAGAAGAAATAAATGTCAAATAAACCTACTGTATCTGAAAAAAGAGTTTAGGTTATTTCATTTACTATTGTAGCCTATTTGTAATTTGATAATTTGCTTCTTTGTTCTTTTTATATAGCCTAAAAAAAAAAAAAAACTTGATTATAAAATTTATCATATTATGGTCATATTACCCACCCCTAAAATATAATTTCCCAACAGCAAAGTTGTGGCCAGTGAAAATGCTGAGTGGCTAGTAACTTTGGAAAACCACTAGCCACAGTGGCTGGTGAGCAAAAAAGTTAATGTCAAGCCCTGCATACAGGTAATACTTGCCTTCTCTGTGTGTGTTTCTGTGTTTCCTGCAGATGCAGAAGATCCCGACAGCAGCAACAATCAACAGAGATCCAGCAGCAGCAGCAGCAGAGATCAGCACTGTCAGAGAGACTGGAGGACATGAAAGAGACAGTCATTAGCCCAGATCAATGTGTGCAGAAACACCAGATATCATCAGTGAAGTACCTGCAGCACATGTGTGACAGAGTTGAGTGTTGTTGAGGTGTTGAGTCTGGTTTCTGATGGGATTGTTCAGCACACAGCTGTAGGAATCATCCACACACTCCAGATGGAGAAGAAGATCAGACCGGCTGCTGAGATCAGACACTCTGATGCTGGAGAATGAACTGTTTCCTCTGAACCAGGAGAGAGTCACATGACTCACATTCACAGCTGAACACACCAATGAACATGATGATGATGATGATGATGAAGATGAAGAGTTACTGCTGATGACAGGAACAGGCAGACGAGCTGAAAACATGACAGAATAAATCAGATTCAGTAGAAATCACTGTGATCTTTTCCAGTTTATTGATATTAAAAAAATTAAATTAAACAAGCTGATAAACAAATATTATACAGTTTAATCATAATGTATAATTAATAAATCAAACAGACAGTAATTCTCTCCTCACCATAGACAGTGAGATTGATCGTGTTGATCGTGTCTCTGCTGCTGGAGACTGTATAAAGTCCAGAGTCTGTGGTTCTGCTGTTGATGATGGTCAGAGATCCAGTCTGATCCAGTTTCAGTCTGTCTTTGAAACTCTCTTTATCAGTATCATAAAACACGTTCTTGTTGTTCTTCATTTTAGCTATGAGAATGTCACCAAACCTCCACTCGATCTCTTCATGTGTCTGTATTTGAGTGACACTAGAGTTCAGAGAGACTGATTCTCCCTCAGTCACTGACTCTGACTTCACTGCATCAGCAACAAACACACCTGAACACAAACACACATAATAACTCGAATTAATTCTTCACTCATTTCAATATACAGTCAATGAAAGGGACAGCAGCATCAACAAAAATATCTGACTATATTAATTTTATACAACTGGAAAATATTAGAAGCAAAATGAATGATGGATTAATGTGTTTGTAGGCAAATGATAAAATAAACTGAAGTGAGGCCATAAAAATACTCACCAGCCTGACACAAGCACAAACTGATGAAAATAAACATTTTCTTTAGCAGTTTTTATGAAATAGTTTGACAACAGAACTGTGATAATAGTCGGATCCTGACACTCGTGAAAACGTTGAATGTTTCTTAAAGCGAATGAATCTGCGGGTCTGTTGGAAAGTGGTTCAGTGAAACTAAACTCCTCCCTTCAGATACTGCCATGCCTTCTCAAAATGAGTTAGAAAGGAGAGAATGGGAACTATTTCTAATAATATGATCAAAATATTATCCTTTATTAAAACAAGTGGTCAGTGGCTCTTAAAAAAGATTCATGAACTGAACTGAGTGTGTCAGACTCCAGACGTTCAGACATTCAGAGGCTCTCCAGGAACAACATCACATCAAATTTAGAGACATTTTTGCCCCAAACCTCTATTTATTTCAGATGCTGGGTTGTGTCCGTCAAGATCCAAAAGAAATGAAATGAAAGACTAATTCTGTTTTGAGAAAGAAAAAGTTCTGAAACTTAAAAGAATTACTGTCTGTGTGGGAGGAGCTACTGGACGAGTTTAACTGCTGGATTTCTCTAAAAATCTTCATTACACACTGGCAGAACAATCGACATTTTCAAGAGTGCAGGACTTGATTATTGTAACATTTCTAAAACTGTTAAAAAATGTTTGATACATTCATTTTCTTCTGGTTGTTCTCCTGGAGTCTGACTGGTAAGTATTTCTAGTTCTCTTTATATATTAATTTGTCCACATACAAGCCATTCTGAACTTTATTGTCTCCATCATTCATTTTTCCTCTAATATTGTCAAGTTTTATCAGACTAAACCTCCAAATGTGGTGTTTGTGTTTGTGTTCAGGTGTGTTTGTTGCTGATGCAGTGAAGTCAGAGTCAGTGACTGAGGGAGAATCAGTCTCTCTGAACTCTAGTCTCACTCAAATACAGACACATGAAGAGATCGAGTGGAAGTTTGGTGACATTCTCATAGCTAAAGTGAAGAACAACAAGAGCGTGTTTTATGATATTGATGATGAGAGATTCAGAGACAGACTGAAACTGGATCAGACTGGATCTCTGACCATCATCAACAGCAGAACCACAGACTCTGGACTTTATACAGTCTCCAGCAGCAGCAGAGACACGATCAACACGATCAATCTCACTGTCTATGGTGAGGAGAGAATTACTTATTTTATTTACAGTCCTAGTCAAGTTTACATTAACCTTGCAGAAACAAAATGCATGTTATTTTTGTTATTTATGTATGCTAAAAAGATTTGTTGGCTCAACATCCGTTACTTATCAAGAAAAACAGATTAAACTAATATATATATAATTTATAACTTACAAAATTTTAAGATACAAATTCTCACACAAAAATGTAAAATAAAAGTGTATGAAAAATAATTTAAGTAACATCAACTAGCATTACAACTTGGTTAAAATTAAGTAAACCTAACTTAAAATTTGACGTATTTGTGAGCTGCGTGATATGCAAATATTATATCCAGCCAATGAGCGAAGCTGGAGCCATTTTAAGTGATGTGATGAAGACAGCGAGAACTCTGTCAGGTAAACTGTCTTTAAAAACATTAAGTAAAATATTAGAGCTTGACCTTTTAAACATTCATAAACACTTGTTTGTGTTAGTGCGCTTCTAAACCGGAAGCACAATACGTTTTCTGAGGCGTGATGTGGTGACGATGATGAAAGGAGGTAAGCTAACGTTTAGCTTTATATTAACAAAGTAAAACATTAGATTTTGACTTTTTAAACATTCATTAACACACATTTATATGTTAGATGGGTTTATTCCTAAACTGGAAGCACAACGCAACATTTTCTGAAGTACAATGTGGTGAAGATGGTGAAAGGAGGTAAGCTAAAGTTTAGCTTTATATTAACAAAATAAAATATGAGTGTGTCGTCTAACGTCCAGTTGTTTATTTCATTTGTAGTCATGGGGATTTGTTAAAGTCATAGTTTGAACTGCTACGAATTCTTCAGCAATTATGTGTTATTTATGAATACTTTGCAACTAGTTCTATCTATACATCAAGTTTGTACATGTGAGTTTATTGCACATGAATCAAGAAACCAGTTTGCACACAAGTATATTTTATAGATGTGCGCGCTTCCATTGAACAGATTGTTGAGTGCTTGCTTAAATGCATAGTGTTTGCATGTATTCATGAACATTGCATTAGATAAAAACTAACCAGGGTTGGGAAGGTTACTTTTAAAATGTATTTCACTACAGATCACAAAATAAAAATTTACAAATTCACAAAATTTTTATAACTTAATAGCCTACTTTAGAATACTTTGGAATACTCATAAGTATGTAACACAAAAACAGGGTAATTGTGAGTTTTTATTTTATTTTTTTCTCAGAATTGCGTGATATAAAGTTGAAATTGCGATATTGAGAAAAGAAGTCAGAATTCTAAGGATAAAAACTTTTTGAGGAAAAAAGTCAGAATTGTGAGATATAAACGCACAATTGTCTAGTCAGAATTGTGAGAAAATTAGTGAGATTGTGAGATATAAATTTGTAATTTTTCAGAAAAAAAAGTCACTCAATTTATCACTCAATTCTGACTTCATAACTTGTAACTGTGAGATTAAATCTTCTAATTCTGACTTTATAAAATGCAATTGTGAGTTTAAATCTCACAATTGTGAGGAAAAAAGTCAGAATTGTGAGATTAAAAAGTCACAGTTACCTTTTTTCACAATTACAAGGGGCACAAACAACTATCACAAAATATGAAAACAGTCATGGATCATCCAGGTAATGACAACACAGTTAAGATTCAAGGGTATGTACCTTTTTGAATGGGGCAATTTTTATAAAAATTCAGTCATTTGGTCTTGTGGAATGTATGTAAACATCTGTTATGTGAAAAAGCTTATTCAAGACAGTACTAAATAACATGCAGTTTTTATGATCCCTCTTATTTAGTTAAAATTATTAAAATGATGCATATTCTGCAGGGGAATTAAACTTATGAGCAGAACTGTAGCTTAGGATGATTATGCAGACTGTCAGAGTCAGAGAATCACCAGTTGTTTACATGAATTGCCCGTCACAGTTTACATTCATGTTTAAATGAAATAAATGACATTAAAAATCAAAGTAATCACTTTGATCATTTAAAATACTTTTCGAATGTAACTGTAATTTGATTACCATCCATTTAAAATGTAACTGTAATGAAATACAGTTACTCAAATTTTGTATTTTATATACGTAACTGAGTTAGTTAACTTGAGTTTTCACTCAGCTCCAAAAAGAATATATAATTAAAGCCACAAGCAGCGAAGAAAGGGCCCTCGCACCACCCAGTGGCCTTAGGAAAACTGTGAACAGTGGGCGATATTCATTTAAGTGGATAAATAGAGGAGAAATATGGCAAGGCCATTTTGATGCACCACACTTCCTGCTTCCAGCAGGTGGCACTTTGACTATAAATGAATATTGTCATGTAGATGTCTTTAGGCCCGGACTATTATCAAACATGTGAAGTTTGGGGCAGATCAGACACTGTATCTGGAAATGGCAAAAAATTGCACAAATTTTGCAGAGAAAATTCAAATTATCTCACTTCCTGTTGGTTTTCAGATTTTGCACCCAGGGGCTTTTTTGTAGGTATTGGGCAGTTAGATCTGTCTACTGAATTTCATACCTGTACGTGAAACGTAGTGCAAAGGGCGCTTGATTGAAATTTTGTAGGTGGCGCTATCGAGCCATTTTGCCACACCTAATTCTGAAACCCATATCAAATGTAAATTTTCACCACTTCTGATGTGTGTGCAAAGTTTCATGAGTTTTTGAGCATGTTTAGGCCCTCAAAAATTAGATTCATTTCAGAGAAGAAGAAGAATTGACTCAGCAATTACAATAGGGTCCTCACACCATCAGTGCTCAGGCCCTAATAAAAACTTAAAAAGCTAGCCTAATCATATTTTATGTTGTTCAATACTGTTATTTTTCTCTCCATTCATCTTAGTGTGAACAGTTGTGGAGCAAAAATAGCAGGATATGGTGGATCCTGTTAGAACAATTTCTGAAGGTAACATTTTTTGTTAATTTCACACTTGATTATTAATTGTTTTTGAAAAAATGGCTTTGCCAAAAAAAAGAAAAAAAAAGAAAAAAGGTGAACCTGCATATTTTCTGCATTTTGGGTGATTTGTCTGCTTTGAAGACATATTTTTCTCAGTCAGTTTAGATATAAAAGCTTGTGTGTATCCACCATAAAAATCCATTTTTTGTTTCACGTACTTCTCAGACCAAACCTGTTCAGATATACAGAGAAGTTGATTCAGTGTTTAATGTTGTACCTCTCTGACAACACTAATGATCTCATCAGGCATCACCAGGTGAGTGTCTGAACACATCTAACACTATATATGGCAGTGGTTTATAATCCTGGTCTTGGGGACCCCTGTTCTGCACATTTTTGCATGTCTCCCTTATTTAACACTTATTGATTCAGATCATCAGCTCGTCCGGAGAGAGCTCCATGAACTCAGCTGAGCGTGTCAGATAAGAGAGACATAAGTCCTTGTCGACAGTAACTGTTTCTCATGGGGACGTAAGATATTTTCAGCATTTACATGGGATGGTTGGTGATTATATTGCTGCCCGAATCCAGAATGTCAGTGTTTTTCTCTCACCACCCACATAAAAATGCCTGGCTGAACTGACTACTGTTTTTTGACAGTTACCAAGGCCGTGTGGTAATTTAATTGCCGTCTGAATCAACATCTCTGAGTTTACCAGAACAGATTGATACAAAATTCACTGTTTAAATCCTTTTTGCACCATATAAGTGTTGAGCTTCGCTGTAATTTGCATGCAGTTAAAAGATACATTTAATACAGAAATGTTGGAAAGTATTTACAAAAGCAATATTCATCACCGCTCCACCACAGCATTAATAATTTAATCGATAAAACTTATCAGTGATTGATTAAGCAAGGTTCATTAGGCATCATTAGGGTGAGTGGTTATGCACCATAAACGAGCAGCAGACGCAGGAAATAATTGGGATAATTTTACTTCAAATGAAGGTAAATGAGGCTGTAGTGTTATGGGGCATCAACATGCAGATGGCAGAAAGATTGTCAAATAGTAAAAATACACTCCAAATTTTCCGTGATGAAAAGAACACTTACAGGTGCTGGTCATATAATTAGAATATCATCAAAAAGTTGATTTATTTCACTAATTCCATTCAAAAAGTGAAACTTGTATATTATATTCATTCATTACACACAGACTGATATATTTCAAATGTTTATTTCTTTTAATTTTGATGATTATAACTGACAACTAAGGAAAATCCCAAATTCAGTATATCAGAAAATTAGAATATTGTGAAAAGGTTCAATATTGAAGACACCTGGTGCCACACTCTAATCAGATAATTAACTCAAAACACCTGCAAAGGCCTTTAAATGGTCTCTCAGTCTAGTTCTGTAGGCTACACAATCATGGGGAAGACCGCTGACTTGACAGTTGTCCAAAAGACGACCATTGACACCTTGCTCAAGGAGGGCAAGACACAAAAGGTCATTGCAAAAGAGGCTGGCTGTTCACAGAGCTCTGTGTCCAAGCACATTAATAGAGAGGCGAAGGGAAGGAAAAGATGTGGTAGAAAAAAGTGTACAAGCAATAGGGATAACCGCACCCTGGAGAGGATTGTGAAACAAAACCCATTCAAAAAATGTGGGGGAGATTCACAAAGAGTGGACTACAGCTGGAGTCAGTGCTTCAAGAACCACTACGCACAGACATATGCAAGACATGGGTTTCAGCTGTCGCATTCCTTGTGTCAAGCCACTATTGAACAACAGACAGCGTCAGAAGCGTCTCGCCTGGGCTAAAGACAAAAAAGACTGGACTGCTGCGGAGAGCTCCAAAGTTATGTTCTCTGATGAAAGTAAATTTTGCATTTCCTTTGGAAATCAGGGTCCCAGAGTCTGGAGGAAGAGAGGAGAGGCACACAATCCACGTTGCTTGAGGTCCAGTGTAAAGTTTCCACAGTCAGTGATGGTTTGGGGTGCCATGTCATCTGCTGGTGTTGGTCCACTGTGTTTTCTGAGGTCCAAGGTCAACGCAGCCGTATACCAGGAAGTTTTAGAGCACTTCATGCTTCCTGCTGCTGACCAACTTTATGGAGATGCAGATTTCATTTTCCAAGAGGACTTGGCACCTGCACACAGTGCCAAAGCTACCAGTACCTGGTTTAAGGACCATGGTATCCCTGTTCTTAATTGGCCAGCAAACTCGCCTGACCTTAACCCCATAGAAAATCTATGGGGTATTGTGAAGAGGAAGATGCGATATGCCAGACCCAACAATGCAGAAGAGCTGAAGGCCACTATCAGAGCAACCTGGGCTCTTATAACACCTGAGCAGTGCCACAGACTGATCGACTCCATGCCACGCCGCATTGCTGCAGTAATTCAGGCAAAAGGAGCCCCAACTAAGTATTGAGTGCTGTACATGCTCATACTTTTCATGTTCATACTTTTCAGTTGGCCAAGATTTCTAAAAATCCTTTCTTTGTATTGGTCTTAAGTAATATTCTAATTTTCTGAGATACTGAATTTGGGATTTTCCTTAGTTGTCAGTTATATTCATCAAAATTAAAAGAAATAATCATTTGAAATATATCAGTCTGTGTGTAATGAATGAATATAATATACAAGTTTCACTTTTTGAATGGAATTAGTGAAATAAATCAACTTTTTGATGATATTCTAATTATATGACCAGCACCTGTATAATAGCAAAACAACCTTTTGCAAATTAGCATAAATCACATTGATTCATTTTTCAATCCTACTAGCGAAAAAAAAAAAAAAAAAAAAAAAAAAAAGGCCGGTGAGGGAGCTGGTGTGTTGAGTGAAATTGGCACTCCCTGTACTGCAGTTTCAAGGTTAATGATTAATTGATTTTTAATTTAAATGACGGTGGATCATGGGAATTTGTGTAAATTAACATCCCTACTTCAAAACTCAATAATCAACTTAATAATGGAAGTAAATCAATTTCACCCCCAATAAAACAAATGAAACAAACTGTAACATTTATTTATTAAATATAAAGGTGTTTTCTTGTTATTTCAAAACATTGTAACTCATTTTGTGTTATATAAATGTTTTACAGTGGGAAAAATATAAAACAATCTGGAACTACAAAGTAATGCAAGTAAATACACATTTGCTATGCTTTTCTTTAGGATGGTCATGGTGACCTTGAGGAACTGGAACAGCACACACACTGATCACGAAGGTGGATTCATGGATGATGGGAACTTTCTTTTTGTCAAATTGTCACATTTTTTTTTTTTTTTTCAGAAGTACTACAGTCATGATTTTTGGTTTCAGACTATATAAGTTGTTGTTGTTTCCAGAGTAGTATTGCAATCTCTGTCAAAAAACCTAAAATGCTTTATTTCTGTACTAATTGTGTGAAAACCTTTTGTTGAAATGCTGTCCAAAAATGAAGTAAAATGCTTTGTTTTCTGCTAATTGTATGTTTTATTGGCTTATTCTAAAGACATTTAATGTTCTGGAACAGTACAGTAAGTTTTAAATTAAATTTCTAAGTTGTTTCAACACAACTTACTATTACTTGGTAGTTTGAACTGGTGTTTTTAAGTAAAAAATGTTGAGTAAACAAATATATTTAACAAATATACAAACCCGTTTCCAAAAAAGTTGGGACACTGTACAAATTGTGAATAAAAAAGGAATGCAATGATGTGGAAGTTTCAAATTTCAATATTTTATTCAGAATACAACATAGATGACATATCAAATATTTAAACTGAGAAAATGTATCATTTTAAGGGAAAAATAAGTTGATTTTAAATTTCATGGCATCAACACATCTCAAAAAAGTTGGGACAAGGCCATGTTTACCACTGTGTGGCATCCCCTCTTCTTTTTATAACAGTCTGCAAACGTCTGGGGACTGAGGAGACAAGTTGCTCAAGTTTAGGAATAGGAATGTTGTCCCATTCTTGTCTAATACAGGCTTCTAGTTGCTCAACTGTCTTAGGTCTTCTTTGTCGCATCTTCCTCTTTATGATGCGCCAAATGTTTTCTATGGGTGAAAGATCTGGACTGCAGGCTGGCCATTTCAGTACCCGGATCCTTCTTCTACGCAGCCATGATGTTGTAATTGATGCAGTATGTGGTCTGGCATTGTCATGCTGGAAAATGCAAGGTCTTCCCTGAAAGAGACGACGTCTGGATTGTAGCATATGTTGTTCTAGAACTTGGATATACCTTTCAGCATTGATGGTGCCTTTCCAGATGTGTAAGCTGCCCATGCCACACGCACTCATGCAACCCCATACCATCAGAGATGCAGGCTTCTGAACTGAGCGCTGATAACAACTTGGGTTGTCTTTGTCCTCTTTAGTCCGGATGACATGGTGTCCCAGTTTTCCAAAAAGAACTTCAAATTTTGATTCGTCTGACCACAGAACAGTTTTCCACTTTGCCACAGTCCATTTTAAATGAGCCTTGGCCCAGAGAAAACGCCTGCGCTTCTGGATCATGTTTAGATATGGCTTCTTTTTTGACCTATAGAGTTTTAGCCGGCAACGGCGAATGACACGGTGGATTGTGTTTTCTGGAAGTATTCCTGAGCCCATGTTGTGATTTCCATTACAGTAGCATTCCTGTATGTGATGCAGTGCTGTCTAAGGGCCCGAAGATCACAGGCATCCAGTATGGTTTTCCGGCCTTGACCCTTACGCACAGAGATTGTTCCAGATTCTCTGAATCTTTGGATGATATTATGCACTGTAGATGAGGATAACTTCAAACTCTTTGCAATTTTTCTCTGAGAAACTCCTTTCTGATATTGCTCCACTATTTTTCGCCGCAGCATTGGGGGAATTGGTGATCCTCTGCCCATCTTGACTTCTGAGAGACACTGCCACTCTGAGAGGCTCTTTTTATACCCAATCATGTTGCCAATTGACCTAATAAGTTGCAAATTGGTCCTCCAGCTGTTCCTTATATGTATATTTAACTTTTCCGGCCTCTTATTGCTACCTGTCCCATCTGTTTTGGAATGTGTAGCTCTCATGAAATCCAAAATGAGCCAATATTTGGCATGACATTTCAAAATGTCTCACTTTCAACATTTGATATGTTATCTATATTCTATTGTGAATAAAATATAAGTTTATGAGATTTGTAAATTATAGCATTCCTTTTTTATTCACAATTTGTACAGTGTCCCAACTTTTTTGGAATCGGGTTTGTATAAGTACCTATAACAGGTTTTCTTGTTAGTTTTACATAAAATTGCTTCAAGTTGGATTTATTTAAAAAGTGTGGTGCAAAAACTGTGCATACATATTTTAAGTAAATCCAACACATCATTTTTTTTTGCAGTAATGACACAATATTAATAACCACTTATATGTAAATTTCTCCAATATTTTTCAGCTCGTCTGCCTGTTCCTGACATCAGCAGAGACTCTTCACAATGTTCTTCATCATCATCATCATCATCATCATCATGTTCATTGGTGTGTTCAGCTGTGAATGTGAGTCATGTGACTCTCTCCTGGTTCAAAGGAAACAGTTCATTGTCCAGCATCAGTGTGTCTGATCTCAGCATCAGTCTCTCTCTACCTCTGGAGGTGGAATATGAGGATCAAAACACCTACAGCTGTGTGCTGAACAATCCCATCAGAAACCAGACTCAACACCTCAACAACACTCAACTCTGTCACACATGTGCAGGTACGACAGCAGAACTATATATTTTTTCACAAACTAAACAAAATTTCTATTTTAACATTGCTCATTTCTTGTCTCACAAGAGAGTATCCACTGTTGTGGCTTTACTGAAGCTGTGATCCGATTGGCTCTCTCTGCTGTGGTGGGTGTGGCTACTGTGGTTGTTCTGGTTTATGACATCAGATCCAGAAGTCTTCAACAGAAGAAGAGCGTCCAGAAATAACCATCAAACTCTGATTAATCTCTCAGGAAGATGGAGATGATCCAGAATGACTGGAGAGATTAAAGTATATTACAAGAAACCTTTTGAGTAAATAGCATTCATGAACAGACAGATAGATAGATAGATAGATAGATAGATATCACACCTGATTTAACTCATTGGCTCATTAGTAGAGACTGCAAGACCTGAAGTGTCAAATTAGGGAGACATACACAATGTGCAGGGCTGGTGCTAGCTACTCCAGGACAACCACTGATTTAAGTCAAATGTTAATTCATTTTATAAAATCTTAACGGTCCTTTAAAAAAATTAAAATACACTATACATTTTAGAACAGGATAACGTACAACATCATCCTGAAAACATCCAAAGAAGTATCAGTCACTGGTAATACATGTAACATAGATTAAAAAATTTCATCTGAATACACAATTATGTTTAAATGATCTTAAGAAAAGGAGGATGTCTTGTGTTTCCAGACCTGTAGTTACAACATCTACCAGCAATAGGATTTACTGAAAATACATAGAGGCCTACTGTGAAAATCCTCAAAATTTTAAAAGTTCAGTCACTAGTAGGCGCTACATCAGGGTCTGTATGAGAGACTCACTGTCTGAGAGAGTCATTGTTTCATCAGAATTCAATCGTCTCCTCAGTTCCAAATTTTTGGCAAAACAACACAAGCACAGATGATGGTTTAGACCCTGTAGCACTCATTATATTTCATAGTTCTATAATCTTCAAAAATGTTTAAAAGAAGCAAATTTAAATGTATTTGTTCAGTATTAAAAACAAAATTTCCCATGCACTGGTCAGTTTCTGCTCTGGTTTTCACACTTCATCTCTCTCTCACACATTCACATGCATAAAAGCAGAAGTAACTGCAGCTTTTGACACTTTTAGCTCCTGAGAGTTTCGGTGTCATGAAAGAATGATTATCAATGTTTATTTTATCAGAAGAGCATTAAACTGTAGCGTGTTAATCATTAAAGTGTCTCTAAACAAGAGGTGACAGTTAATTTTTAGAACATTAGCACATTAACACGTCCGTCTGTTCTATTTTAATTGTTAAAATTACCGAGGATCACTATTCTCCCCTAAAAGTGATCAGGCTGGGATCAAAATTGCTCATAACTCCTAAAGTTACAGGCTCAAGTGTCTTATGTCATTGAAATCCTTGGCTCAAGACGGATTCATACTTGATCATCCTGGCTAACTTTCACACTTCACGCCTTCTTCATGTTTTTCAGGTGCTTAAGGGATTGTTTATCACATAATTTCACACAACATTCATACCAAATCATTTTTTCTTCAGATGTTTATTGATTAATGTCAGTCTTTAACTTTAAAGACTTAACTTTATTTTATCTCAATGAATGGCATAGAAGATTTTATTTTCTGAATAAAAGTGTCTGTTAAAAATAGTTGTAAGTAAATACAGAATGTGAATGTGACCAGACAAAAGATGTTATTTTGAAATATAGTACACAATGAAATAGAGGATATCAGTGGAAATCATTTATATTATTGTTTATGTATATATTTATTTTGTATTTACAACAAAATATCAAACAGCAAAATGAGCAATAAACTACAAAATGGGAGTAAAGGTATAAGTGTCAAAGCAATAAAATATGAAGATTTTGAAATAAACGACTTGCATATAAACATTTTACACTTTAAAACATCACAGTGAGAGAGCTGTGAAAGAACATGTTCACTGAGGAGAAGCTCAATCAGGTTCATACAGGCTCCAGCAGAGAAATACAAAACTGTCTGAACACATTACTATAACAGAACAATCTACAAACATACACACAACAAAAGCACTGCTCAGAGCCCTGGAATAAAACCAGTCATTTCCTTTTTAACAGCCCTTCAACAGGAGCACATTTCTATCAGTGTCGCATGACGACTCCTGCGTATGCCACATCTTCTTGAGCTCTCTGTAAGAAAACAGATGTAGTTATCAAGAACAATACTGACCATTTATCATTTATTTTATACACACAAATACACATCTAGATCAAATCAGAGGCCCGTTTCAGAAAGGAGGTTAAGTGAAAACTCTGAGTATGTTAACCCTGAAATGAGGGAAAAACTGGGTTTTCTGCTGCAGAAATGGAGGTATATCAAACCCGAGTAAGCAGGGTAAGTCAAGCCTGTTTCTGAAAGAGAGGTAACTTATACTCAGAGAAAATGATATAAGATATTTAGTCTTGTTTCCCTGGGGGGATCTAAATTAAGTGCATTTCACTAAAGTAAAATTATCAATATCCGCCAGCGTGGTAATAAAAATAATCTTAATGCAAACGGAAAACAAGATTATTCGGAGTGTCTATTACTAAGTGCAAATTTACAATGTCAGACCAGGTTAAAATTGACACTCATTCTTGTGGCTGCAGTGGTGTAGGCAGTAGTGTGTTGGGTGTGGAGAATTAACTTGTGACGTGATTGACTGGGTTCGAATCGGCCTTCTGCCGAGCTTGCTATTCTCCCTTTTCCCATCACATATCACATCAGAAAGGCATTTATTTTCAATAAAAATGAAGAAAATGATCTAAAAGTGGAAGTAAATTGCCTATAGCGAGTGTTTAATAATGATAAAATCATTTACACTCTTATTATTGCATCCTGTTAAATTATTATTTTTTCTTCTTCTTTTTTTGAAAATGAAAATGAATATTAGTTCAATAACTTACCATTCTGCCAGTTTTCACCTTTGATATTATAACAGTGATAAGAATTAAACTTGTATTGACTCTGAAGTATGCGGACATCTTTTTGTCAGGTGCTGTTGCCATGGTGAATCGTAATATCGGAGCTCCATTGATCATGGCTTTTCATAGTCGTGGTGCACGTGCTTAACTCAGAGTTAACATACTCAGAGTCGATTGAACTAACTGAATTCAGCTGTTCTGAAACAGAAAACTCAAGAGTTTCCCATCTCGGAGTAAGTCAACTCAGAGTTCAAGTTTTAACTCAGAGTTGGTTGAACCTCCTTATTGAAACAGGCCCCAGATGTTTTGATCAAATAACACACACACACACAGAAATAAAGTTCCTACCGATTTCTGTGCTCTTCGTTTGTAGAACGTTGGATCAGCGTATGTGATTTCTTCACCGCTCTGAACTGCTTCAACAAAAATGACAAATAAAGAATTATTGTTGTTTTTTCTGCAGCACTGATTTTCATTATTTTAATATTATAATATTATAATACAGGGCTGTGGGATGCTTGATTCTGATTGGTTGAAGTGTAAGGTATGAGCCATGGTTTTAATAATGAATAAAAAAAAAAAAAAAATAAATAAAAAAAAAACATGAATCATGTAGTTAAATGATGGTAACCACAAATTAACCATGGTTTAACTGTTTTAAACAAGTTTTTTTTTTTTTTGGTCATACAAATGTGCCAAAAAAAAACAACAGCAACAGAAAACAACAACAACAAAAAAAAACATGGTTTTACTATGATAAGGGTGTATAATAACCAAATTAGTCTGCACATCGATGGCTCCATTACTAGCTCTTAAATGACATGTTGGAATTAGTAATGGAGGCTTATGATGAGACACATAAGAAATTAGGCCTACACACAAGAGCGCATTAAAGGCATAGTTTAGCCAATAAATAAATAAATTCTGTCAGTATTTGTTCACCCTCCAGTTGATCCAAACTTGTATGAATTTCCTTCTTCTGATGAACACAGTAGAAGATAGTTTAAAGATTGTGGGTAACCAAACATTCATTGACTTCAACAGTATTTTTCCCCACACTATGGAAGTCAGTAGCTACTGTCAACTGTTTGGTTTCCAACATTTTTCAAAATATCTTCTTTTGTGTTCAGCAGACAACATTCATATGTTCTCGTACAGTCATGACTTCTAGCAGTGAAACTTACTGTGCCTTTAAAAACTATTTGTACAGATATCTCAGCAGTAGGAATACTTGCCCTCTTGGTCTGTTTTCTTCCTGCAGATGCAGAAGATCCCGACAGCAGCTACAATCAACAGAGATCCAGCAGCAGCAGCAGAGATCAGTCCAATGATCAACGAGGATTCGCCTTGATACAGAGTAGACACAATGAAGGGTTAAAGTGAATGAATCTGTCAATCTAACCTTCAACAAACACTATATCTGAACTATATAACTTCAGAGATCAGTTCAGCAAATGAACAAATATATCAGCGCTGTCGTACCTGCAGCACATGTGTGACAGAGTTCAGTGATGTTGAGATGTCTGGTCTGGTTTCTGATGGGATTGTTCAGCACACAGCTGTAGGTGTTTTTATCCTGATATTTCACCTCCAGAGGTAGAGAGAGACTGCTGCTGACATTAGATGCACTGATGCTGGACAATGAACTGTTTCCTTTGAACCAGGAGAGAGTCACATGACTCACATTCACAGCTGAACACAACAATGAACATGATGATGATGAAGATGAAGAACAGTCTCTGGTGAGGACAGGAACAGGCAGACGAGCTGGAAAATGTGAGAGAATATAGATAACAGTGGCACTATAAAGCTTGAGATTAATTAAGAGATGTAATTTGTGAAATTAAGCATGCAAATTTTAAGTTAAATATTTGAGAAAATTTTTATAATGCCTCATTTACAATCAAGCTGTAAATTTGCAGGACTATTGAATAAAAGTTATTCAGCAGCATAAAATGAATTTATGCTACAGCCTTAACAAGACAAAGGAGTCAGTAATGTTATTCCAACATTATTAATATGCTTATTTTCTTGAAGTCTATAACCAAAACTGAACACTAAAGAAACACCCAAATCATCAAACAGGATAGTAATCCTCTCCTCACCATAGACAGTGAGATTGATCGTGTTGATCGTGTCTCTGCTGCTGCTGGAGACTGTATAAAGTCCAGAGTCTGTGGTTCTGCTGTTGATGATGGTCAGAGATCCAGTCTGATCCAGTTTCAGTCTGCCTCTAAAACTCTCATCATCAATATCATAAAACACGCTCTTGTTGTTCTTCACTTTAGCTATGAGAATGTCACCAAACTTCCACTCGATCTCTTCATGTGTCTGTATTTGAGTGAGACTAGAGTTCAGAGAGACTGATTCTCCCTCAGTCACTGACTCTGACTTCACTGCATCAGCAACAAACACACCTGAACACAAACACAAACACCACATTTGGAGTTTTTCTCAATTCAAAACAATCATTGAATAAGAAAAATAACATCATGAACAAATGTTTATATTAGTCTGAAACATGAAAACGAAAGATGGATAATAACAGAATGGTTTGTTTGTGGGCAAGTAATAATAAACACAGAAATGAAGCCATAAAATACTTACCAGTCAGAGTCCATAAACACAAACAGATGAATACACCCATGTCAAATATTTTCTTTTTGAATTTTGATTAATGGTTTCAAATAAAAAGAGCTGCTAGATTAGAAAAGTAAATCCCAGCAGAAATGGTCTAATAAAGGTAGAAAGTGGCAGAAGATCTGGAGAGGACAGTGCTGTGGGTCTGTAGTGAAGCTCAGAGTGAATAATAAGCTCCTCTAGAGCACTTCCCTTCAGAGGCTCTACAGCCTGTGGCTTCTCACTTATACGGGTTTCATCTATAGACCTATTTTAGTAAAAACTTTTACTACCTTCATGTCTGTTAGTATGGTGAGTGTTTAGAGCACGCAGAAGAAGAACGGTGTCCAGTGTGTACAGTCACACGGGTTATAATGGCTTCTGAAGTCTTTGGTCACATCCAGTGTAGACACGGTGAAGTTTAAGAAGAATTACTGACTAATGTTCCCATTCCTCCCAGTTCAGTATTTTTAAAAGGTTGCTTTTAAAATGCAGAAGTTTGCTAAAATGTCATGTTATGAAATATTGAAATATTATTGAAATCCAATTCTGAGCTGATGAGTTCATCAACATTATCTCAGTGGTTAGTCATCTCACACCAAGACACTGCTGGTCAAAAGTTTTTGGACGGTAAGATTTTTTAATGTTTTAAAAGAAGTCTCTTCTGCTCACCAAGGCTTCATTTATTTGATCCAAAATACAGCAAAAACAGTAATATTGTGAGGTTTTTTTACAATTTAAAATATGACACTGAAGACTTTATTTAATTTAAATATAGTATTTTAGCTCCTTCAGAAATCATTCTAATATGATGATTTTGCAAGAAACATTTATGATTATTATCAGTGTTGAAAACAGTTGTGTACTTTTTTTTCAGGATTCTTTGATGAATAGAAAGTTCAAAAGAACAGCATTTATCTGAAATTAAAAGCTTTTGTAACTTTATACACTGCCGTTCAAAAGTTTGGGGTCAGTTTTTTTTTTTTTTTTTGGAAAGAAATTAAAGAAATGAATACTTTTATTCAGCAAGGATGCATTAAATTGATCAAAAATGACAGTGAAGACATTTATAATGTTGCAAAAGCTTTGTATTTCAGAAAAATGCTGTTCTTTTGAACTTTCTATTCATCAAAGAATCCTGAAAAAAAAGTACACAACTGTTTTCAACATTGATAATAATCATAAATGTTTCTTGAGCAGCAAATCATCATATTAGAATGATTTCTGAAGGATCATGTGACACTGAAGAGTGGAGTAATGATGCTGAAAATTCAGCTTTGATCACAGAAATAAATTACTTTATAAAATATATTCAAATATATTAAATTGTAAAAATATCTCACAATATTACTGTTTTCGCTGTATTTTGGATCAAATAAATGAAGCCTTGGTGAGCAGAAGAGACTTAAAACATTAAAAGATATTAAAGTCCAAAAAGTTTTGATCAGTAGTGTACCTTACATAGACTCCAGGAAAATGGGTAGCAGAATGTTTTACCAACAGAAAGAAGAAATCTTCTGCATTTTGTATATTATATGTAGCCTAATTCCTTCATGTATCTGCAGCAGGTTCTGCAACTGATTCTTCATGAGCATCTAATGTTAGCCTAATTTATTTTAAGTACAGTTATAATTGTGATTTAAAAAAATAAGCACAGTAAATGATTTATGCTTTAACCATGCCCCACTTTTCAAAGGCACGTTTTGTGTTGGCTTTAACTTACATATTAAAACCCCTAATGTATTAATGAAAAAATGCAATAGTTTACACTTGTTTGTGGAAATAATATATAGTTCAGCTAAATACAATTCTGCTAATCTCGGTCCTGGCATCAAATCGTCCATCATCCTTCTTTCTTCTTGTCAAGCTATTGCTACATTTAAGACACATGCAGATCCTGAAAAACCTTTAAATGATTTATTGTTTTATTTCACAAGAAGAAATCTTTAAAATGTGCACTCGACCCAAAATAACAATTAAAAAAAAAAACTCTGACTCAAAACTAAATAATCTAACAAATATAAGTAATCACTTGTCTATTCAAAGGAAATGATTTCCACTTATTAAAGTCTGTCTGTTCACAATAAAAACATCACCAAAGACTGAGAAACAAAGCATAAAAACAAGAGAAGAAAACCAACAGGAAAAACAAAACAAAAAAACAAACATTACATTTACCTAAAAAATTCTAAATAAAAGAAGTGAGCTGACCATTAATCATGGCTTACAACAAATGTTTGATCAATATCATGGTATTTTCTGTTGTCATAAATATAACAGTGAAATGGAGACAGACATATCACTATATTCACTCATACTCCAATAAACTAATAAACATCAAGGACTTTAAAAACATATCATAACCCCAACAATCTGTCAGCAAACACAAGCAATAATCTTCTTAATGCTTTTATTTAGATAACAGTTTTCAAGATCATTATCTCATTGAGCTGGACATCACTTTATATTTTTATTACTTTTTTATTATTCAGATGTCCAGTTACAGCCACTAAAAACAGAGACTGTGTAAAAGTACATGAAAACAAACCAGCAAGAACACAAGCTGTTATCAAGGCCAGAGGAGGACATACAAAATATTATATTTGTTGGTTATTATGTGTGAATAAAGACTATTTATTGACTATAACATTTTTAGTTTTAAACAAGTTTTTGACAGATTCCTAAAATTTGTGTTTTTTTTGTATATTTTAAAGCAAATTCTTTGAAAATCTGCTTTAAAATGATTTATATTGTGAAAAGTGACAAACAAGCACAACTGATGTGAAAATTATAAAAGTAGTAAACTAAAAAGAAGAGTTTAGATTCTGAAAAAAAATGATAATGATTTTTAAAATGATATTTCTTGTAATATCACGTCTACAGTGGTTCAAGAACATCTCTACCTTCCTGAGTATCTGATTAATCAGAGTTTGATGGTTATTTCTGGACGCTCTTCTTCTGTTGAAGACTTCTGGATCTGATGTCATAAACCAGTACAGCCACAGTAGCCACGCCCACCAGAGCAGAGAGAGCCAATCGGATCACAGCTTCAGTAAAGCCACAATAGTGGATACAAACTTGTGAGACAAGAAATGAGCAATGTTAAAATAGGAATATTTAGTTTGTGAAAATATACATATATACAAATATCATCAGTGAAGTACCTGCAGCACATGTGTGACAGAGTTGAGTGTTGTTGAGGTGTTGAGTCTGGTTTCTGATGGGATTGTTCAGCACACAGCTGTAGGAATCATCCACACACTCCAGATGGAGAAGAAGATCAGACCGGCTGCTGAGATCAGACACTCTGATGCTGGAGAATACACTGTTTCCTTTGAACCAGGAGAGAGTCACATGACTCACATTCACAGCTGAACACACCAATGAACATGATGATGATGATGATGAAGAGTTACTGCTGATGACAGGAACAGGCAGACGAGCTGAAAACATGACAGAATAAATCAGATTCAGTAGAAATCACTGTGATCTTTTCCAGTTTATTGATATTAAAAATTGAATTAAACAAGCAGATAAACAAATATTATACAGTTTAATCATAATGTATAATTAATAAATCAAACAGGATAGTAATTCTCTCCTCACCATAGACAGTGAGATTGATCGTGTTGATCGTGTCTCTGCTGCTGGAGACTGTATAAAGTCCAGAGTCTGTGGTTCTGCTGTTGATGATGGTCAGAGATCCAGTCTGATCCAGTTTCAGTCTGTCTTTGAAACTCTCTTTATCAATATCATAAAACACGTTCTTGTTGTTCTTCACTTTAGCTATGAGAATGTCACCAAACCTCCACTCGATCTCTTCATGTGTCTGTATTTGAGTGACACTAGAGTTCAGAGAGACTGATTCTCCCTCAGTCACTGACTCTGACTTCACTGCATCAGCAACAAACACACCTGAACACAAACACACATATTAACTCAAATTAATTCTTCACTCATTTCAATATAGTCAATGAAAGGGACAGCAGCATCAACAAAAATATCTGACTATATTAATCTTATAGAACTGTAAAATATTAGAAGCAAAATGAATGATGGAATAATGTGTTTGTAGGCAAATGATAAAATAAACTGAAGTGAGGCCATAAAAATACTCACCAGCCTGACACAAGCACAAACTGATGAAAATAAACATTTTCTTCAGCATTTTATGAAATAGTTTGACAACAGAACTGTGATAATAGTCGTATCCTGACACTCGTGAAAACGTTGAATGTTTCTTAAAGCGAATGAATCTGCGGGTCTGTTGGAAAGTGGTTCAGTGAAACTAAACTCCTCCCTTCAGATACTGCCATGCCTTCTTAAAATGAGTTAGAAAGGAGAGAATGGGAACTATTTCTAATAATATGATCAAAATATTATCCTTTATTAAAACAAGTGGTCAGTGGCTCTTAAAAAAGATTCATGAACTGAACTGAGTGTGTCAGACTCCAGACGTTCAGACATTCAGAGGCTCTCCAGGAACAACATCACATCAAATTTAGAGACATTTTTGCCCCAAACCTCTATTTATTACAGATGCTGGGATGTGTCCGTCAAGATCCAAAAGAAATGAAATGACAGACTAATTCTGTTTTGAGAAAGAAAAAGTTCTGAAACTTAAAAGAATTACTGTCTGTGTGGGAGGAGCTACTGGACGAGTTTAACTGCTGGATTATGGCTACAGTTCTCTTTATATTATCATTATATTTATCTCTTTATATTTTATTTGTTCACATACAAGCCATTCTGATCTTTATTGCTTCCATCATTCATTTTGCCTTTAATATTGTCAAGTTTTATCAGACGTCGTTTTAAATAATTACATATTTTATTTATCACATCACAAAGATTTGAAAATTACAAATAATAATAATAAATATAGCCACGAGCAGCAATCATCTGGGTTCAAGCACTTTAAGGCCTTTAAGCACATACATAAAAAGGTATTATATTTATATTGTATTATAGCATGTTAACTCCATTAAGTAAACGTGCTTACACACACATTTTGTTGCAGAAATGGATATTTGAAATCAATAATGAGGTAAGAAAATGCAGATTCTAGGTTTCCCCTTTAAAGATCATCATGTTCAGGTCTCAATGTAACTGTAATGTTATATTACTAAAAAAACATACGTCAAATGAACAAATGTAGCGGTAAACCTTGACAAAATGTGATTTGTAATGATATTATAAGGATTTATATAGTTTAAAGGGATTTTAAATGCATTGAAACCTTGAACTATATTAGCGGCCTTCTGCTGCCATCTGGTGGCACAAAATGACAGTATCAGGCAATTTAATATAGAGAAAATATGGTTTTAAAGGTTTTTTGACAGTTATAGCACCACCTATTGTGTGATCTTGCCCACTTTTTTTGGGTGTCCTCAGAGTGTGCCCATACATATGCATGTTAATTTTGGTGAAAATATCTCATTTCGTTTTGAAGTTATAGACACTTATATATATATATATATATATATATATATATATATATATATATATATATATATATATGAGAGCATAAAAAATGACCCATGAAAGACTTTGATTTTTTTGCCACTTCCTATCAAAATTTTGACATTTGGGCTGTAACACCTAGTAAACCAACTTAGGTTTTCGTGTTTCCAACGGTGGTTTCGTCTCGATCGGACTAACAGTTTCGAAGATATTTGCAAAAAAGTTTTTTAAGCGCTAAATCACAATGTGGCACAAACCATAAGGCGAAACCTGGCAAGACTTGTATCGGTGGATTCGTCAAGGTTTCAGGAGTGGACGTGACTCCTGCGAAAATAAGTCGACCACACCCAGAATTATATACATTTTCAGCTAAAACCATTAAAAAATATGATTTTAAAAGTTTTTTAACAGTTATAGCACCACCTATGGTCTGATCTCCATAAAAGTTGGCATGCTTTTTATCGTGACCAAAGATTGAGCCCATACACACGTGAACCGAGTTTGGTGCAAATATCTCATTTCTTTCTCGAGTTATAGCCATTTCAGTAGAAGTGGCTTCCCCCACATCGTACGTTTTGGCGCCCCTTAGCGATCGTGAACCAAAATTTCGATTTGATAATCATTGATGTTCAGACTCCAGAGAACATTTCTGCACTGGTTTGGTTCCGATCGGGTCAAAAACCTAGGAACTACTTCGCAAAAGTAGGTTTTTTCCAAAAAAACCAAAATACCCGAACATTGCATCCGACTTGCATCCGACATGCATCTTGTCCGCCTTGAGCCAAGGATTCCAACAATATTTCACTTGAGCTTGGGCCTATAGCCGCCTTTCCACTGCACATGACAAACGACAGCCGTTGGACCGGAAGTTATTCATTTCCAATGGAGAGTAGTACGGGGGCTGCGTGGAGTTCCGATCATGCGAATGCGGAAATTTCGGATCCGATTTGAGCTTTCCAGGCAGGTGTTTTGAGGCAAACTGGTGCTAAACTTTGCAGGACAGTGGCCCTCCAGGACTGAGTTTAGACACCCCTGAACTACTGTGTCATTCAGACTCACACTGACATCAAGAATCTGCGTATGAATCTCAGCAATGGTGACAATCAACAAAAAGCTAGTGCTATAGTTCTGGTACAGATATTTATTTATTTAATTTTATATTTTGCACTTACTACTTTAGTACTTACAGTAATGTGGTATTATATATTGTATTATGTCAAATTTACTTCTGTCTGTATTATTCTCACCAGTCAGTGTAATATGATGTAGCATGTGAGGGGTCAAGGGTCACAGGTTTACAGCCTTGCAGGAAAAACAGACTGACCTATCAGGGTTTTCATCATGAGATTAGGGTTTAGCAGATGTATGGTAGTATCAAATCTAAATTTTAACTGGCATGTTACAGTGAGAGTGCTGAAATAATGTCATTTCATGTTCAGACACAAGGGGGAGATAAAGCACTGTATCTGGGTCTTCTGGAGGGAAAAACTGGCTGATGACACCACAGTCATTTCATCATTTGTGTTTTGATCCACACATGCAGGTACTTCTCTAAGATGTTTACTAAAGATCTAGAAATCTGGAAAACATCTGCTGTGTAAAAACATCTGATAATCATATTAGAAAAAGCAGTTAGTCTTAGAGCAGTCTTAGGCTTAGAGAGACGTACTGCAGATGAGCAAACACAGATGTAAATGGACGTCTCTGAGATGAATGTGTGCTATCAGGGGGTGTAATTTTTTTCTCAGATCTTAATTTTTGAGGCCATGAATGTTAATGCAAATGTAAATGTAAATGTGAAGGTAAGATATAACAAAAATAAAGACCATCATAATAATAATATTGGTCTATTAGAACATTTAACCATCTGCAGACCCCTTTATATACGTACTTTCCATATTCATTTCAAAACTTGAATTTACTGACTGGAACACGGACCCATCTCCAAACATGCACACTAACTTCTATTCACTGTAGTTCTCAGTGCTTTAGAAATGATAAACAGAATTTCAGATGTCTGACACTGCCAGGGCGCCATCTAGTGGCTGCCAAAACCTCACTGAACACACGCACTGACCCCAATGTAACTCTGCTGGAGCTGAACAGGATTGCTAGAGTCTGGAGGATCAGATGAGTTGCTGTCTTCCAGACTGGTCATAGCTGGTCTAGCAGGCTGGTTTTGAGGGGGTTTGACCACTCTTTTTGTTTAACTGCTCAGGCTGTGACCACTGACCAGCTGAACACCAGCTAGGCCAGACCAAAAACAAACCAAGACCTGCTAACCGTCTCAGGCTGGTTTTAGCGTTTTTTCACACCAAGACAATGATACAATTATTTCACTCACCTCTCATGTAGAAATCCAACACGTCCTTTGAAATATTTGTTAAAATAGTTTGCTAAAAAATACGATTGCTTTAGGTAGGCATAACTTTCATCTTTCTGATGAACACAATCAGAGAAATATTAATAAATATCCTGATGCATCCGAGCTTTATAATGGCAGTGAATGGGATCAATGAGTATGAGCTGAAGAAAGTGTCTCCATCCACATCCATCCATCATAAACGTACTCCACACTGCTCCGGGGGGTTAATAAAGGCCTTCTGAAGCGAAGCGATGCATTTGTGTAAAAAATATCCATATTTAGAAAGTAAAATATGTAGCTTTCGCCAGATCGCCTTCCATATTCAACTTACAAAAAAAGTCTAACGCCTCAGTCTCAACCTACAAAAAAGTAAGTTGAATACGGAAGGTGATGTGCGGAAGCTGGATATTTTACTTCATAACTTGTAAAATATGGATTTTTTTTTTTTCCACAAACACATCGCTTCACTTCAGAAGGCGTGGAGTACGTTTATGATGGATGGATGTGGATGGAGACACTTTCTTCAGCTCATACTCATTGATCCCGTTCACTGCCATTATAAAGCTCGGATGCATCAGGATATTTATTAATATTTCTTCAATTATGTTCATCAGAAAGAAGAAAATCACCTAGGATGGCTTGAGGGTGAGTAAAGCTTGGGCTAATTTTCATTTTATAGTGAACTAATCCTTTAAGTATAAAGAAATATGTTCAGTGCTTATAGTTCAAGGACACGGTTTTGACGTAAGTGAAAGACACCTGAACTGGATCAGTTTAGTAAAGTTGGCAACATATTCACAGATTGAATTTCCTGGATCAATAACTCGTGAGCTAAACATTGTTATTAACGTTCCTATTGGAGTCTATTTGTCCCAATTTAAATTTTTTATTATTCATATTTAAAGAGTTAGTTCACCCAAAAATGAAAATAATGTCATTTATTACTCACCCTTATGTCGTTCTACACCACACTCCGAAGCTTCCTGAAGCAGTGTTTTGAAATCGGCCATCACTAAATAAGTCGTTATTTTGTTTTTTTGGCGAATCAAAAATATTCTTGTCGCTTTATAATATTAATATTGAACCACTGTACTCACATGATCTGATTTAAATATGTTTTTAGTAAATTTATGAATCTTGAGAGAGGAAATGTCATTGCTGGCTATGCAGGCCTCACTGAGCCATCGAATTTCAACAAAAATATCTTAATTTGTGTTCTGAAGATGAACGAAGGTCTTACGGGTGTGGAACGACATGAGCGCGAGTAATTATTGACATTATTTTCATTTTTGGGTGAACTAACCCTTTAATGGCTTTTCCTAATTTAACTGTCTGACAACTAGGTAAACATAAAATTACCATGATTATATGTTTTAAATGTTCTGTACACATTCTGTAGCATCAATGTTCTCTGGGGTCAGTTTGACACCAAACTAACTTTTTTTTTGTGGGGGGGGTTGGATGAGATTGAGGATGTTATAAATAATATATGGTAGTAATAATAATTGGTGATGGGAAATCGAGGCTTTCTGAAGCATTTGAGGCTTTCATCAAATTGTGCCGAAAAATGGTTCATTACTGGTAGCTTTTAACACAGTGCGCATTAGCGACATCTGGTGGTCAGACTTGTTTTCTTCACCATATCTAAATCATCGCGGAGCAGATCTACGGTTTGAAAAAGCACGTGACCAAAGCTTCGGAAGTCTGTGACATACGGAATCACTCTTGTTTTGAATCAGTTCTATCTAATCTGATCTAAATTAATTTGTGACAGTGAGATCACAACTCGTGTCACGTGTAACCTGGTCAACGGTTCATATATTGATCAATAATATAAAATATACAATGATGTGATCATAACTGACGTGAGTAGTTGAAAAAATATTTTGGGTGAGCTGTTTAACCCTTATGTTCTGTTCAGGGTCTCTGAGACCCCAGTAATAAAACATGATTTAATACATTTTCCTTTATGGATCTGATGAAGTGCAATTTTTTCAAACCAGCTGTCTCGACTTTCCAATACTGCATGACGTTCAAAGCTTCAGACGTCATCAATCACGTGGTACTGTCATTTCGATACAAGCATCGGTACAGTGTGTGATACAATAGTGCTTTGAAAACTGCGTCAGAGCATCGAAGCCCCGGTATCAACTGTCCCATCACTAATAATAATATAATCTAATCAATCTTGCTAATCATGCTAGCAACACCCTAGTAATTGAGCTGAGTACCTTAGTGACTGCATAGCAACACCTTAGCAACCACTCTGAGTACCTTTAGATACCCTAGCAACCACATAGCAACACCCAAGCAAACAACCTGAGTACCCTAGCAACCACATAGCAACACCTTAACAACCACCCTGAGTACCTTAGCAACACCCTAGCAATCAACCCAGGTACCCTAGCAAGCGCATAGCAACACCCTAGAAACCACCCCGAGTACCTTAGAAACTGCATAACAACACCCTAGCAATCGCATAGCAACACCCTAGCAACCACCCCAAATATCTCAGCAACTGTAAAGCAACACCCTAGCAACCACTCAGAATACCCTGGCAACTGCATAGGAACACCCTAGCAACCACCCCGAGTACCTTAGAAACTGCATAACAACACCCTAGCAACCACCCCAAATATCTCAGCAACTGTAAAGCAACATCCTAGCAACCACTCAGAATACCCTGGCAACTGCATAGGAACATCCTAGCAACCAATCTGAGTACCCTGGCAACTGCATATAAACAGCCTAGCAATCACCCTGAGTACCTTAGCAACCGCATAGCGACACTCTAGAAACCACCCAGAATACCCTAGCACCCGCATAGCATGCCAGGAATCACTCAGAATACCATGGCTATACACTAGCAATTGCAGGGCAACACCATAGCAACCACATAGGAACCACTCTGCATACCTTAGCAACCACATAACAACACTCTAACATGCTACCAACATGTTAATCATCCTAACCTGTTAATCTTGCTAACGTGCTAACGTCAATGCTATTCATGTTACCTACATGTTCAATTATCTTAGCAGCTGCTAATCAAGATAACAATGTGTTAAATTATGTTAGCAATGTGGAGGGCTATTCACATCCCTGCAAACACACCCCTGTGAGGCCTATACTGGCTTTTTGCGGGCACAGTGGGCTAGGACCAGCCCACAACAAACCTAAACAGGCCCAGTGTGGGCTTGCCCAGGCGAGGCCCACAGCTTTGGGCTCACTGCGGGCTCTCTGTGATCAGCCCACACCAGCAAACTGCCCACATTAAGCCCATGATGGTCCAGTGTGGGCCAGCCCGTTCGGGCCCAGAGCAACTTTAAAAATTACAAAAATAATCTGTAATTAATACAATAACAAAACAGTTAGATGATTAAATGGTCAAATGACTGGCAGTGAAGTAAAATCTCCTTATTTAAATAAGCTGAAAACACTGTCACATGATCAGCAGCAGAACATTAAACACTAACAGATCTGTGTAGATCTCAGCATCTTCACTTATTACAATACAGTTTGACTATTTGTTTCATACAAATCTTTTAAATGTTGATGTTTTATTGAAAATAGTACATTTTGAAGTCACCGTTATGGAGGTCAGTGTTTGCTGTAGTTGGGCTCTTGACCCTTGACTTCCTAACTTTAATGTTTCTCTGGCTGCTGTAACTGTGTGTTTCTGAAGCACTTTTGATTAAACAAAAACTGCAAGAGAAATTCTGGTTAGATGAAGTTGATTACTTTATTGATACTTTATTCATCATGCAGTGGTCATAATCAGAGAGATTTATATTTTACAGAGTATGATTTAGGGAATGTTTGAGTGGCAGATGCCCCTGCCAGTCATTGACCATTTCTTTTTTAATGATCATTAACCGTTATTTTCATTAAATGAACAAATTCTCAGGGGCCCTGCGACCACCTTCCTAATATTGTGTTGGTCCCCCTTTTGCTTGACGCAATGATTGACAGGGCGGGGCGGGGACTTGATCGCCTCAGAATGCATTTTCAAATCCACATTAAATTTTGCTAAATTCATTGCGGGACATTTAATGAAAATGCAATCACGAGTGTCTTAACTGTGAGTGTAAATACAATTAAGAAAAATAACATTTAAATGATCATTTTGCTGCAATTTTTGCTTGAACATATTAAACCTATATAACCATTTCTGCAATGCATTTTCAATTTAATTTTGCAACTTATAATGCGTTAAAATATGTTTAAATTATATGTTAAAAGTAGTATAGGAAATAGCAAATGTAAATTATATTATTGAATTTGAATTATCATTTTGGCCCAAACATTATATGGTATGGAAAAAGTACATTTAAATACAGAAATGAATTGCCATTTTGCAAATTGAATATTGCTACCCATATGCTTCCATACAACTCACTAGAAATAATGTTTTGAAGTGTAAATTTGGATACTGGAAATCAAGGTTAAAACAAGACGATATTTCTACAATATTCCCAGACATCTGATTTGATCTCAGTCAAGTTTGGGCTATTAGGCATTAAAAGATGTATTGAAAAGCCCAAAAAGTGATTATGATACAGATATAATCATTGCTCAGATACAACAAAAATCATGAAATTATTCTTGGTACAAGCAGATTGAGTAGAGAAAAAATTAACAATAAAAGTTGTTGATAAAATGAGTAACAAGTTTAATCGGCGATAAGTTGGCGAACACAAAAATTAAGTAAAAAGGACTGAGACAATTTTCTCAATTTACAAGATAACCAACAATAAAGAACAAGTTGGAGTAATTAAGTACAATTGAAAGTCTGATTCCTTAGGAAGAAGAAAACCTATACAACACTGAGATTTTCTTCCTGTTTAACACAAACTTCCACTTTCCTTCATAAAAGAGAGTAAATGAATTAGAAAATAATCTGATACAAATTCATATGAAGAAAACTAATAAAGCATAATGATTTCATTTATACAACAAAGGAAAATGGTATATATGAATAAAACATATAAAAGACTTTACTTCTTAGATATCGTTCTTTTGGGAGTAACTGCATCTTTGAGTTTTTTCCGGTCTCACACTCGAAACCACTGGTCTTAAAGATTGTGACAAGTTTGAATTACTTTTTATGAGGCTGGAACACATTTATATGAAAGAGCTTTTATTGCTCAAAGCATTATTGGGTCACATTTGGTGAAAGTGCTGGATCTGAACATGAACTACTTTGTTTTCAGTACGACAGCATAGAGATCCTGAGTGAAACACTTCATACAGCGATCACATGTTCAAGTCTTAAAGCTCCAGTCACCTCGCGAAGATCCAGAAAAAAGTCAGTTGGAGTCTCAATGACTGCTTCACTCAGAGAAGCTGTCAATCTCAGCTGTCAATCATGACGTCTCACCCCCGATTTTATATCATCAAATAACTAACTAAAACCAAACTTATTTAAAGAATGAGCACTTGAACTAACACCAGCGTGATAAAAACTGCCTAATATGACAAATTGTCTTTGGAAAAAAATATTTGAAGTGTAATTTAAATGTTTAGTTTGTCTCGCGTCCCACTGGAATACATGGAGAGGGCGGAGTTTATGACCTATACTGCTTCCAGCCACCTGGGGGCGATCGAGACGCTTTGGCTTCACTTTTCAGGACTCGTGTGGCACGTTTGTGTACTCCACATTATCCTCCTCTGTAACTCTCTGAAAGAAAACACAAAAGCACCGTTCATAAATGTATTCATCACATTATTGGCACATCTATCCATCCTCTTTCCACAAGCACAGAAAATACAGCAGAAATACTTTTGTCAGCAATTTCCTCACAACGGGTCCCAAGTGTTGTTATGAAAAAGAAGTTTATTCATGTGTGCTATTAGTATACTTCTTTTTGACTTTGTCTACTTTGTATGTACTTCTCAGAAATAAACTTAAAATCACATTAAAGTTTACTTGACTTAAACTGACAGAAAAAGTATATTAGTATTTATCTTGGCACTGCAGTTGTCACGAATGTGGCTCCTGCGCCTCCTCCTCCACACCACCGGAGGGAGCCATCACCTGAATACTGACTGTTTCCCATTCAGACTACGTTTCCCATAGGCCCTCCTTCCTGGGACTGATTGCGCACACACCTGCACCTCATCACACTCACACTATTTAAGCCACACACTCACACACACACACCGCAAAGTCTTGATTTGCCCTGGTGATCATTACTGAGCGTTTTCTTGTGGACTGTTTCCCTGTTACCGTTGGATTGTTTATTCTCTGTGATTCTTTGCTGCCTGCCCTGATCTCTGCCTGTGTACTGGATTGTGTTCGCTTGCCGCCTGCCCTGATCTCTGCCTGTGACTCGACACCGTTTGTCTGCCGCCTGCCTCGACCATTGCCTGTCCCTGTTTATGTCTTTGCCCTTGCCCCTGTCTGCTTTGGTGATTGTTCTAATAAAAGCTGCAAATGGATCCCCACTCTGCCGACCCTTCATTACAGAAGACTTCGCCAAATAACGATCCAGCAGCAATCATGCAGATCTCCACCGAGCTGTCCGCCCAGGCCAACCAGCTCGCGGTACATCAACACCAACTGAATCGATTGACTTCTCTTATCGAGGAGCTGGTGAGAACCCTGCAAAATCTTCGATTTGACGCCGCCGAGGCCGCCACGCCGCCGACAGCCGGGACTTCACTGCCGCTCCCGCTGTAAATCCACGCTTCGCACTCCCAGAGAAGTTTGACGGTAACCCTGCAAAGTGTAAGGGATTTCTTCTTCAATGTTCTCTGTTCATCAACCAACAGCCAACTCTCTATCCCACTGAGTCCAGTCGAATTTCCTTTGTCTGCTCCCTGTTGATGGGTAAAGCGCTGGATTGGGCCACGGCCATATGGAGAGAGGATAGTTCTGTGTTTCCCACCTATTCGACCTTCCTTCAAAGCTTCAAAGAGGTCTTCGACCATCCGGAGGGAAGCAAAAGCGCAGGGGATCAATTGCTGTCGCTGTGTCAAGGTAAAACCACAGCTGCCAAATACGCTCTTCACTTTCGAACCCTCGCCGCTCAAACAAACTGGGTCGAGGACACGTTGAAACTATTGTTTCGCAAGGGGCTGTCTCTGGAGCTTCAAGCCGAGCTCGCATGCCACAACGAGGGAAAATCGTTTAATGACTTCATTGAACTAACCATTCACATCGATAATCTCCTCCGGTCACGACGCCCTATCCGTCTTTCCATTCTGACCAATCCTACTTTAGAACCCATGCAGCTCGGGTACACCCCGCTTCATCCAGAGGAGAGAGAAAGGAGACGACAACTTCATTTGTGCTTGTATTGCGGTCAGGCCGGCCACATCAAGATCAACTGTCCCATTCGACCCAATCCATCCAACCCGAAAGCGGTGAGTTCTCCACTCTCTACCGACTATTCTTCTAACTGCCTCAAAATACCCATTCAGGTAACAGTGAATGACCAATGCATAACCACGCACGCACTTCTGGACTCTGGGACAGCGGGTAACTTCATGTCAGATACATTCATCAGAGAACACAATATTACACTAACGGACTGTAACTCTCCATTGACAGTGGAAGCGCTAGATGGGAGACCCATCGGAGGAGGAAGAGTGGCGCACATCACCGCTGAACTCACAATGCAAGTGGGAGTCCTTCATCACGAACGCATCCGATTTTATGTAATCCACTCACCCAACAATCCAGTTATCCTTGGTCTCCCGTGGCTCAGAACTCACAACCCGCTTATTTCCTGGAAGGAGGGCCAGATTGTTCAGTGGGATGCCACCAGTCACGAACACTGCCTGAAACAGATCACTCCCATACCAGTTCAGGCCGTTTCAGTTCACGAGTCTAACACTGACGAGCCCGACATACCTGCTGAGTATGCTGATCTGGCGGTCGCTTTCAGTAAAAGCAAGTCAACTGAATTACCTCCTCACCATCCCAGTGACTGCGCCATAGATCTGCTACCTGGTACCACGCCCCCCAAGGGCAGAATATTTCCCCTGTCTCAGCCGGAATCAGCAGCTATGAAAGCATACATCGAGGAAGAATTGGCCAAAGGTTTTATCCGACCTTCCACATCCCCGGCAGCATCCGGTTTCTTCTTCGTCAAAAAGAAGGATGGCAGCCTTCGGCCCTGCATAGACTATCGCGGACTAAACGACATTACTGTTAAATTCCGCTACCCTCTGCCATTGGTTCCCGCAGCCCTAGAACAACTAAGACAAGCCAAGTATTTTACCAAGCTGGATCTCCGGTGCGCATACAATCTGATTCGTATCAGAGAGGGTGATGAATGGAAGACGGCCTTTTCCACTGCTACCGGCTACTATGAGACCCTTGTTATGCCGTTCGGACTGTCCAACAGTCCCTCCATCTTTCAATCATTCATCAACGACGTCTTTCGGGATATGCTCAATCGCATAGTCTACATTGACATTCTCATCTATTCCAAAACCTACGAGGAACACGTCCAGCATGTCCGGGCCGTACTGCAGCGACTCATTCAGCACAAACTATATGCCAAAGCGGAGAAATCTGAGTTCCATCGTACCTCTACATCATTCCTGGGCTATGTCATCAGTCAGGAGGGAGTGGCGATGGATGATAGTAAAGTAAGGGCGGTGCTTGAGTGGCCTCAACCACACACACTGAAAGAACTACAGCGATTCCTGGGGTTCGCCAACTTCTACAGGCTATTCATCCGAAACTTCAGTGGCATTGCGGCCCCGTTGACTTCCATGACTAAACGGCAATCCACACGCCTCTCCTGGTCCCACGAGGCGGTGCACGCCTTCCAAGAACTGAAGGAGCGATTCACCTCCGCACCCATTCTCCGCCACCCGGACCCAGAACTCCCTTTCATAGTCGAGGTCGACGCCTCCAGCACAGGCATCGGGGCTATACTCTCACAGCACCAAGGTAATCCAGCAAAAACGTACCCGTGTGCATTCTACTCCAGAAAGTTGTCGGCAGCGGAGCGCAACTATGATGTAGGCAATCGGGAGGCGGCGTTGGAGGAGTGGCGCCACTGGCTGGAGGGAGCATAACACCCATTCACCATACTCACGGATCACAAGAACCTGGAATACCTCCGGTCTGCTAAACGTCTGAATCCCCGACAAGCGAGATGGGCCATGTTCTTCACTCGTTTCCAGTTCACGGTAACCTACAGACCCGGTTCAAAGAACGTCAAGGCAGACGCGTTATCTCGTCAGGCAGAGGAGGTGGAACGAACAGAGAGTGAAGAAAACATTATTCCTGTCAAACTGCTGCTCGCTCCAGTTCAGTGGGATGTCATGACCGAAATCACCCAGACAAACGAACAAACAGCACCACCACCCGACTGCCCACCAAACCGCACTTTTGTACCCATGCAGCTCCGCAACAAATTGCTTCACCAAGTTCACGATTTCCCCAGCTCATGCCATCCAGGCATCACAGCCACACTACACCTACTACAAAACCGGTTCTGGTGGGACACCATGGTAACAGACACTACCCAATTCATCAACAATTGCACAGACTATCAAACTTCCAAAACATCACACCAAGCCCCAGCGGGCCTATTACAGCCGCTGCCCATCCCTCAACGTCCTTGGTCCCATATAGCCATTGACTTTGTCACCGACCTCCCGGAATCCCGTGGCCACACCACTATCCTCACAGTAATCGACCGATTCTCCAAGGCATGCCGACTCATACCACTTCCCAAGCTACCCACTGCATTTGAGACGGCAGAGGTTTTATGCAATTACGTATTCCGCTTCTACGGTCTTCCAGAGGACATTGTGTCTGACAGGGGCCCACAGTTCACATCCCGGGTATGGACAGCTTTTTTCAAACAATTAAACGTCAACATCAGCCTCACCTCAGGGTACCACCCTGAATCCAATGGTCAAACCGAACGCATGAACCAAGAACTCACCAGATTCTTACACACATACTGTCAACGAAATCAATCAGAGTGGAGCCGCTATCTGTTGTGGGCTGAGTATGCTCAAAATTCCCTACGGAAACCTGCCACGGGTGTCACGCCCTTCCAATGCGTCTTGGGTTTTCAACCGCCACTCTTTCCCTGGACCGGGGAACCATCCAACCTGCCATCAGTAACCGAGTGGATGCAATGAAGCGAGGAGACCTGGGACCTGGCCCATCATCATCTACAACGCACTGTAAGAAGGCAAGAGACTCAGGCCAATCGACATCGTCGCCCCAATGTGGGACAGTGGGTCTGGCTGTCAACTAGGGACCTGCGTCTAAGACTTCCATGCAGAAAGCTCAGCCCCAGGTTTGTAGGGCCTTTCCAAATCCTCAAACAAATTACCCCTGTATCATTTTGTTTAAAATTACCTACTAACTACCGTGTTTCTCCCACTTTCCATGTGTCGTTGCTGAAACCCTCTGGTGGTCCGAGAGGAGAGCCGGAGAGAGCTGAAGCCCACAACCCCCCGCCCTTGATGATCGAAGGCGAGGAAGCCTATCAGGTTCAAGAGTTGCTCGATTCCAGGCGCCGGGGGAGGAGACTACAGTACCTAGTCGACTGGGAGGGGTACGGCCCGGAGGAGCGATCTTGGGTCAATGCGGATGATATCCTGGACCCATCACTCATAGACGAGTTTCATCAGACGCATCCGGAGAGACCGGCCCCTCGACCATGTGGTACTGGACTGTTTCCCTGTTACCGTTGGATTGTTTATTCTCTGTGATTCTTTGCTGCCTGCCCTGATCTCTGCCTGTGTACTGGATTGTGTTTGCTTGCCGCCTGCCCTGATCTCTGCCTGTGACTCGACACCGTTTGTCTGCCGCCTGCCTCGACCATTGCCTGTCCCTGTTTATGTCTTTGCCCTTGCCCCTGTCTGCTTTGGTGATTGTTCTAATAAAAGCTGCAAATGGATCCCCACTCTGCCGACCCTTCATTACAGCAGTGGGTAGAGGAACATAAACCTGGGAATGTTTTAATTTGTTCTGACTCAGGATCAGTCTTAAAGAGTTTGAGATCTTTTGAATCCAGACACCAAGATATTCCCTTTAGTATCTTACAAATACAAGAAGTGTTCAAAATAATATCTCAGTTTTATATGAGTTCCTGCACACATATGAATAAAGGGAAATGAAGAAGAGGATAAATTAGCAAAACAAGTGTTACAGAGAGAAACCAGAGATTCTAGTTCTATTAAAGTCAGAGATTAAGTTTTATTTTATAGTGATTGAAGAATGGCAAGTAAAGAATAATAATGGGGAAAAGGGTAGATTTCTTTACAGCTTATAATTAATTAAGTAAATCAAAAGATAAAATGTATAGATAAATCAAGGAAAGAAGATGTTATTTATAATAGAATAATGTTAAATGTCCAAACGGATTATGTGAACAATGTCATGTTGAAAAAACACATCATGTGATTCTTGAATTTATGAAGTATGAGCAAGAAAGGAACAATATGATAGAAGAAATAAAGAAAAAGTACAACAAGATAAACTGCTGGCTGGCAACTATTTAAAAAAATGCTGATGGGAAAAAGTTCAAGTACAGTTAAAGGTATATTTCATGTATAAAATGTAATCCTTATATATTATATATTAAATATATAATATATTAAATAAACACGGAAAAGTCTAGAGAAAACTATAATGTAAGATGAATTAATTAAAAATAAATCAATAAATAAATAAAACATTAAATTAACATGATAAAAAAATGTTAAAAAACAATAAATAAATACATTAGATTAAAAAAAGTAAATAGTGATAAATGTTAAAATAATATGATAAAAATGTAAAAATCAAATAAAATTAAAACAATCTAAAATAAATTAAAATCAATTAGATATAAATGGTATAAATTAAATAAATTGTATTAAAGTAAATAAATAAAAAGTTATTAAATGTTAAATTAACATGAATAAAATATAAGAATTCAGAGAAAAACTAAAAGAATTAAAGCAACAAATAAGATTAAAATCTAGAGAAAACTGTAAAAAAATAAGTCAATAAATTAGATTAAAGAAAGAAAAAATTTTATTACAATAAAATTATTAGTTATTAGTTTATTAAATTAATGATTAATATAAATAACATTTATTTTTAAATAAATAAATAATACATTTATCAGTATTATAGTGAGAAGAAAATAATGTAACTTCAGAGATATTTTAAGATTCATAATATTACATATTCCAGTATATTAAATGGGCAGATGCATTTTAAATTTCAGGATGGTGGTCCTTATTTTCTCATATTTCAGGATCCACTTCTGAAAGTGTGAAAAGCCTGATTTAGAGGATTCACTGCTGTATTTTAAAGTTGTGTGTCAGCGGACTAATGTTTGTGTGTCTCTAAATGATGGTCTACAGTGTAAATCCACAAACACATCTACTGCTTTATAAATATATGTTGAGCTGCTGCTGTGTGTGTAAATCATTAAACACACACACACACACATACACACACACACAAACACACACACAGTAAAATCAGACTGAAACAACACAGAGACACACCATACACAGAAATCAAAGATCTTACCGATTTATTTCTGTTTCTTCTGTTGAATGTGGGATCAGCGTAAGTGATCTCTTCTGCTCGAGTCTCTGTTTCAACAATAATGACAGAAACAAACACTCACAGAGATGATGTTTGAGAATTATATACACACATATACATACAGGTAATACTTGCCTTCTCTGTGTGTGTTTCTGTGTTTCCTGCAGATGCAGAAGATCCCGACAGCAGCAACAATCAACAGAGATCCAGCAGCAGCAGCAGCAGAGATCAGCACTGTCAGAGAGACTGGAGGACCTGAAAGAGACAGTCATTAGCCCAGATCAATGTGTGCAGAAACACCAGATATCATCAGTGAAGTACCTGCAGCACATGTGTGACAGAGTTGAGTGTTGTTGAGGTGTTGAGTCTGGTTTCTGATGGGATTGTTCAGCACACAGCTGTAGGTGTTTCTATCCTGATATTCCACCCCCAGAGGTAGAGAGAGACTGATGCTGAGATCAGACACACTGATGCTGGACAATGAACTGTTTCCTTTGAACCAGGAGAGAGTCACATGACTCACATTCACAGCTGAACACACCAATGAACATGATGATGATGATGAAGAAAAGTCTCTGGTGATGACAGGAACAGGCAGACGAGTTGGAAAATGTGAGAGAATATAGATAAATGTGTATTAATGAAGTAGATGAGAAACCAAGACTGAAAAGTAGAGCATTTAAAAACAATCTGATATTGAAAGAACAGCGTACTTGTTCAGCAAGCAAACAACAGTGGCACTGAGAAGTTGAAGATGAATTAAGAGATGTAATTTGTGAATAAAGCATGGACATTTTCAGTTAAATATTTGAGAATATTTTTATTATGCCTCATTTACAATCAAGCTGTAATTTGCAGGACTATTGAATAAAAGTTATTCAGCTGCATAAGATGAATAAATGCTATAGCCTTAAAAAAAAGGAGTCAGTAATGTTATTCCAACATTATTAATATGCTTATTTTCTTAAAGTCTATAACCAAAACTGAACATCAAAGAAACACCCAAATCATCAAACAGACAGTAATTCTCTCCTCACCATAGACAGTGAGATTGATCGTGTTGATCGTGTCTCTGCTGCTGCTGGAGACTGTATAAAGTCCAGAGTCTGTGGTTCTGCTGTTGATGATGGTCAGAGATCCAGTCTGATCCAGTTTCAGTCTGTCTCTGAATCTCCCAGCAGCACTTCCATCATAAGACATGCTCTTGTTGTTCTTTACACTAGCTATGAGAAAGTCACCAAACTTCCACTCGATCTCTTCATGTGTCTGTATTTGAGTGACACTAGAGTTCAGAGAGACTGATTCTCCCTCAGTCACTGACTCTGACTTCACTGCATCAGCAACAAACACACCTGAACACAAACACAAACACCACATTTGGAGTTTTTCAAGTATTTCTGAAGGTTTAGTCTGATAAAACTTGACAATATTAGAGGCAAAATGAATGATGGAGACAATAAAGATCAGATTGTATGTGGGGAAGTGATAATATAAAGAGAAGTGTAGCCATTAAAAATACTCACCAGACTCCAGGAGAACAACCAGAAGAAACTTAACTGTCCATGTCATATATTGGCATTTCGGTGAACGGTTTCAAATTACAACAGTTCCTCATTTCCCAAGTTCCTAAAAGCTACAATTAAACAACAAAAAGCCATAAATGTGATCATAAACGCTGAAGATTTGGTAATAAAGCGACAGAAGAGCTGAAGGAACAGCCAGTGATGGCCGATTTCGAAACACTGCTTCATTAGGCTCCGTCTCCGAAGCTTTATGAATCTTTTGTGTCGAATCAGTGATTCGGAGCGTGTATCAAACTGCCAAAGTCACATGATTTCAGAAAACGAGGCTTCATTGCGTCATCGCTGTTTCTGAACGTTTTTAAAACAGTTTTCAATGTCAATGGTTCACCGGTAGAGGGCGATGATAAAGTGAACCCATGAATCATGCAGATTCACTGAGAACTGTTGAACAAGTGTCTGTGGGCTTTACCCTATGGTTTTATACATTTGTAGATGTTTTAATTAGACATTAGAATAATTAAAATGAATAAAGGTAGTTATTAATCTCTTACTGGCCTGTTTAAGTAAATGGAACAGAGAAACAAGCCCTGAAAATTGATAAAAGAACACATATTATACAGACACTCTATATTTTACGGAAGCCCTAAACGGCCATGGATTATTATTTTTTTCTATCTTGTTTTGTCGTGATCACGACTTATTTTCTCGTGATCTCGAGATAACAAAAGTTGTTTTCTCGTGATCACGACTTAATCTCTGCTGTAAATTACACAAATGTGCCAACAGGTGTCAGTATATTACCAAATTTAACTGATGATGTGCGGTAAATTTCCACTTTACTGTATTAGTTCATATTGGCCCAGATTGTACGAGTTTCGGACAGAGAGAGTCTTCGTGATCGCTTTATTTTGTGCAGTATTGTGTGCGTTAAGTAATTAACTGTTAAATGCTTGAATATGATTATTTTGCTTGAAAGTGTATCTGTTATCGTTCTGACTAGTGCAGGACTCACCACAGTTTCACGACCGCAATAGTTCGGTGTGATACTAAACTTATTGCTTATTAAAACTAATTTTGATGTCACTGTGTAGTATTCTGTTTGCACCTTATTGTGTATCTTTAAGACGCCATTTTAATCATCGCAGTTTCAGTGTTCGTTTCACTCAATGTATATTGATAAGAAATATGATTTATAGCCTATGTCATTTAATTCAGTGATAGTGTGTAACCTATTTTCTACATTTCTTTGTTGGAAACAACACACATACATAAACACTCTTCTCAAACAGCATCCCAAGATTGTTTTAGCCTGTATCAACTGGATTAAAGTTTTGTTTTTTGGAAATCTGGAGTATTGCACCTCTTTTTAATGGAAACTGGAGGAAGACAGTTTCATGATATCACAAGAGGTTTCTAGTATGCCTAATTAGATCTTGATTAGCTGGTTCAGGCGTGTTTAATTGGGGCTGGAGTTAAACTCTGCAGGACTGTGGCCCTCCAGGACCGAGTTTGGACACCCCTGCCATAGTTCAAAACTTACTGTAAGAAAAAAAATAAAAATAAAATGCCATTGAAGATCTCAAATATGAAGTTTATTGCAGCATAGAGGTGGCAAAGTGTATGAAGCACCTTGGGTTCACCGGCGTCAGAATGAACCCAGAACATCCAAATCTCAAGCCTTTTATTCAGTTTGCCACTCTTCATGTTAATGTAGTTTCTCATGTTTTAACAGCTGTGGTCTGTATGTTAATGAAGTTGTAACACACCTCATTGTCATTCCCACTGTCCCACACCAATTCTACAATTGATGACCATTTGGTCAGGATGTGATTATCCCAAATGGTGCAGAAACAACATAACCGTTGACTTTCTTCTTCTCTATGATAATTAAGCCATTTTGGGGATGAGCTCATTGTAAAATACACTTTGGAGTGGAAACTGGGTTGAGGCAGACTACAATTTCTCACATTACTGTCCAGCATTTTTATTTTTTTTTTTAATTCTTCAAGTGATCAGATTGTCGTGACACTGCTGGAGCAAATGCTGCAGGATCACAAGATCAGTAGAAAGTTTAGAGGCTCTAATAACACTAAACCCTGACAATCAGTGATGATGTTTCAGATCCCAAATAACAGACCAACCTTGAATCAACCTTGAATCAATGTTAATGCATTAACCAAATTATCATTGAATCAATGTTGAAATTTAAGTTGATTTTTCATCAGGTTTGTACCCTGAAATAATGTTATTTCAATGATGAAAAATAGATCAAGATGGTTGTAAAATTAATGTTTTTTCAACCTTAATTAAATCACCTATTTAACATTGAATTAACATGGAAACAATATCAAATCAGTCTTGCTTTATGTACAGCAAGATTCTAAGCCAGTTAAATGTCTATTTCTACTCATTTCAATCAGAGACAATGTAAGGGCTGCAGTTAATATGGTTTTAATGAACAATTCACAACTTCCTTCAGTTTACATACAAATGTATTTATTTATAACCACACACTGTTTGAACAGGAATTAACATCACATTCAGGAAAAACAAGTGGCTGTAAAAATGGCATTTCATGGTGACAAACAAATAGACCTGGTTTCACAGACAGGGCTTAGGCTAAGCCAGGATCAGACCTTAGTTCAATTATTTAAGTAGCTTTTATAGACATGCCTTAGAAAAAACAATCATTGCCATTGTTTTGTCTCAAGATAAACACCAGTGGTGACATATTTTAAGATAAGTTTTCAGTTAAAACAGCTCAAACATGCATTTTAGTCTGGGACTAGGTTTAAGCCTTGTCTGTGAAAGGGGTTAAGTAGTAAAAAAATACATTATTGGCGTTCATCTTGAGACAAAACAATAGCACAGACAAATTTTAAGATGTCAGTGCAAATTACTTTCAGTTAAAACAGCTCAAACATGCATTTTAGTCGTTGGAAAAAGAGCCTGGAAAACTGTGACAACATAAATGCAACCTGCATCTGTAAAATGGAAGTAAATACACATGGAAACGAAGACAGAAACACAGTACTACAGACTGAAACACTACCACAGTTCACTGCTCAGGACTTAAAGCTTTTCAAGGATTGAAGCTACTCTTCTAATGCAAAAAGTATGTCCTTATTCATTAAATTGATACTCTGACGAACTCAGGGATTTCCACCACGAGCAAAGACCGCAAGCTTTCATACAAACCATTATAGGTTGATGTATATCATACCCAGAAGCAGGGCACAAGCTGATGTGACTGAAGTGAGTTGATTCAAAACTTTAACTCCCTCGATCACAATGTCAATTTCAGCAGGTGGTTCATGAAGTTCTCCCCCTCCTTCAGAATAATGAACACCACCACTAAGAGCTGCTCAGGGTCACCCTCACAATCATCTGTTTGGTTATCCTAAAGTCGTGTACATAAAACATACCAGTTTCATTGCCTTTTGCTAGAATAACTACAAAATAAACAAATTTATACTTTTTCTGAAAAATAAATCAGAATATGCTGACGTTCAACTCACAAGGTACTCGTTGAGGAGGTCTTCAGGACTTTCTCTCAGGAAAAAAAGGGCCTACAGGACACACTCTTCTCAGGTGAATGTTTTCAGTCTGTGATAAAGCAATTGTGATTATTTTTCTCATTTAAAAAAAAAAAAAAATTCAGAATAATCTGTAATAATGAATCAGATTATGTGTAGATATTTGATAGCAAAGGATAGGACAATTTTTTTTACAAAACTAAAATAATTTCTATTTATGACTAGCCACATTTGCAATTAAGAAATGCATCTGAATCAGTCAGAGGTTGCATTTATAATTTAGTCTGAAAATAAAACATGCATCAACAAATCATAAATTATCTTTACACCCCAATACATATATTTGAACGCTCTTGATTAAAGGGATTGCTCACACAAAAATGAAAATTTGCTGTTACTCACCTTCAGGCCATCCAGATGTGTCTTTTTTTTCCTTCAGTAGAAATGTAAAGAAGATATTTAACTGATACCTTGACGATTCATACACAGTAATGCAAACCATCACTTTGAGAGAGAGAGAGAGAGAGAGAGAGAGAGAGAGAGAGAGAGGACACATGTAAAACAAAATTATTACAAAACAGATATTTATCAGAAAAAACAACACAAAAATCACATGCATTTGGGATGGCATAAAGGTGAGTTAATGAACATCTGGTTTGGATAATTTCAAGTCTAAAGTTTGTTAAAGAGGATAACATGCAAGTCAATAAACTACATGGATTTTACTCAAACATATCCAACATTAGTAATTCATTATCTATTAACAACTATATCAGTTTTTATAGAAATTACTTACCATGTATTGTAAAGTGTCCTCAGTCATCAAAAAACATTGAAAAGCTTTAGGTCCTAAGAGGAGAAACATTTTTACAGCATTTATTAGTAGTCGAAAGTTGTTTGTGTGACCGTATGAATGAGGTAAGGGTGGTGATTGACACTCGTGATCACCAATCAGCAGCGAGTGTGCGCTATTTCAGGGCTGGTTAGTTTCAGCCTGGGATGCAGCCCCCTTCTATTTAATATAATGATCAATGATATATTTAATGAGGTGGAAAAAGGGATGGGGAGGTCAATATATGCAGACGATGGTGCACTTTGGAGAAGAGGCAGAAATATAACTTACACAGTTAAGAAAGTTCAGCAAGCAGTAAATAAAGTTGAAGAGTGGGCACAGAAGTGGGGCTTTCGAGTATCAGTAGAGAAAACACAGGTAATATGTTTTACAAAGAAGAAAAATGTTCAAATTAAGTTGTTTCTTTATGGAAAGCAATTGGAGCAGGTATCAGTAGTAAGGTTTCTTGGTGTTTGGTTAGATGAGAAACTGAACTTTAATATACATGTAGAAAAGTTATTGATTAAATGTAAGAAAGCACTGAATGTTATGAGATGTTTAGCGGTTAGTGAATGGGGGGCTAGCCGTAGTTCTCTCAGAAACATATATCTAGCAGTTATTAGGTCTGGTATTGATTATGGATGTATTGCATACGGATCAGCAACCAGCATGTACTGGAAAAAACTGACAAGGTGCAGACACAAGCTTTGAGAATATGCTGCGGAGCGTTCAGAACATCACCCAGAGCTGCTCTGCAGGTAGAAATGGGTGAAATGCCCTTAGAAGAAAGACGCATGCAATTAAAAATGACTTCTTGGGTATCTTTAAAAGGCCACAGCAGTAAGCATCCAACAAAGGCGATATTTGAAGAATGTTGGGAGCATGAGAGAACAAATATAAAAAAGCATTGGGTGGATAGCAGAAGAAATGGCACAAACAATGGATTTAGTAAATAGGAAATACAGTGATGCAGTGCCTATAGCTGTACTCCCTCCGTGGTTATTTAAAATGCCTGCAATAGATCTGTATTTACTAAAAGTAGAAAAATCCAATAGTGGTGTAATAAATGAAGTAAATCAGTATATGGAACGGATGTACTATGATAATGTACAGATTTATACAGATGGTTCAAAAGATCCAGAATCCAATAAGACAGGAGCAGCAATAGTCATACCACAACAAGAAGTAATTATTACAAAAAGAACACCAGACTACTTATCTGTATTTACTACAGAATTGATTGCTATTGTCATAGCTTTACAATGGTTGGAAGAGACTCAGATTAAGAAAGCAGTGGTATGTTCAGATTCAATGGCTGCGTTAAGAAGTATTTAATCGGGTCAATCAAATTGCAGACAAGATATTATTATAGAAATAATGCAACTGCTGTATAGATTACATGATCATGACAGGGTTGTGTCATTTTTATGGGTCCCAGCACATGTTGGAATAGATGGAAACGAAATGGCAGATAAACATGCTAAAAGATCATTGAATAAAAATAATGTAGAAATTGATGTAAAAATCAGTAAAGCAGAAGCAAAGATAATTATAAAGCAAGCTGTTATTAAATCTTGGCAACAAAAATGGGATATGGAGAAGACAGGTAGACATCTATATAAAATCCAAAAGAAAGTAGGATTACAAATTAATGAGACTGGAAGTGACTTTAAAAGAAGAGAAGAAGTAATAATAACACGATTAAGATTAGGACATTCATCTTTAAATGGAAACCTGCATAAAATCAGGAAGCACCCTTCTGGGTTTTGTAGATTTTGTGGTGAAATTGAAACAGTGGAGCATTTAATTACAGTGTAGAGCCAGTGGCGCAAAAATGGGGTATGCAGTATATGCAGTGCATAGGGGCGCCGCACGGAGGGTGCGCCATTGTGCCAAAACGTCTTTGAAAATCTTTTTGAATAAAACGTTTAAAATAAATTTAAAAATGATGTTTGTTGAAAAACAATGTTTGTTTAGCATTTTAAATTCAAGTGATATCAACTGCTCACCATTTCGACAAGAGCCGCTGCTCTGTTACGGACAGTCACATGTCCAAAATGGACAGAGGAGGGAAGCGTTTCTGGGGCGCAGAACAGAAAACAGAAAACGCAAAAAAGAAAATGAAAATGAAAAACAGTGTCTTAAAATGAGGACATCGATGTCCATGTGGATAACAAGAAATTGGTAAACGTAACCTATTAGTAACCTGTAAGTGTTTGATGTCTTACACCGGTCGGTCTGTGTAGCGCCGCTTCAAGTCTTTTATGAATGATCCGCTGAATCACTTTTGTTACGTTCAAAACGCAGATTCAGAAATGAAACACTGCCGTGTTAAAATTTTAAAGTTTTAAAATTTAAAGTTTTTTTTTTAATCGTAATTAATTTATTTAATAATAATTAATTAATCTAATTACCGTGTTAAATCGACAGTAAAATGCAGGAAGTTTTCTGTGTGTGAGGGTTAGGGGATATAGAGTGGCAAGAAAAATGAAAAATGTGAGAAAATGTGAATCCTTTGGATTTTCTGGATTAATTGATCATATCAATTGCTCAATGTCATATTCATTAAAGTCACAAGTAGACAAACACAATGTAGGCTAGAGGGGGCGCCAACCATGATCTCGCATACAGCAAATGTACAGTTGCGCCCCTGTGTAGAGCATATAGTAAAGAGAGACAAATGCTAAAAACAAAGATACAAACAGAAGGTGCAAATAATATTAGAACATTAGACATTAGAACTGATATTAGGCAATAGAAAATTCAGAAGAATGTTAATAAAATATATAATAGATACAGGAAACTTCAGGAGAATATAAGTCTTTATATAATATAAGTTTTTTTTTTTTATAGATATATATGTGTATGTATGTATATATATGTGTGTATATATACACGTATATATGGATGTAGATATAGATATATAATCATTCCCATTGTCACTTCACACTCCAGTTCAGTTGGTGGCGGTAGTGCACCAAAAGTTGGCTTGCCCACCGCCAATAAACGTCACAAGAAGAAGAAGAAGAAGAAGAAGAAGCCTGGGATGCGTCACGTCCGGATCCTCCCCTTTTTCTGTTGCTACAGTGGTTACAAGTATGTGCTGTTAGCACGTAGCGTTGTGCTAATCTCTTTTTATTACTGCTCGTTGCACCAATGGCTCGTTTGTTGTACCCCAGCCTGTCTTTTTCATCGGTTTGTATGTGTTCCCATCGGATGCTGTATTGGATTTGATTACTGCCCTCCTTTCAGGTGTGAGAAAGTTGTTTTATTGCAAACAATGTCTAGCTTTACGGAGGGGCGGGTGGTTTGAGTAATGTGCAGTGAAGTCCCTGTACTTCAGTTTAACAGCGGGTTATTTGAAGGCTGAACTGAACTTGGGTAAAGTTGGTTTTATATTCGCACATTCGGACTTCCGCGTTTAAGAACGTTCTAATAATGTGCAATAAAGTTAATGTTTGCAGATTCTGAACAGCGACACGATATTTACAACCAATTGTAAAACTTACAACATTTTTCACAATCGATCGAAATGGGCAAGTATTATTTTAATGGCACACTTACTTGCGAACATCCACTGAATGTCCAATGTAGTGTACAAAGTTATTGTAGCCTATGCGAATATAAAACCAAATTTACCCAAGTGTGAAACGATTGTAAAACTCATCTATCTGCATTTGGTAAGTTTTTGTTTGGGTTTGCTGGGGGGGATTTTCAGCGTGTGATGCGCAATTAGACTTGGGTAAATTTGGTTTTATTTCTGGTATACATCAACCTATACTGGTTTATATTAAATAGTCATAAATTTGAATTCAGCATGTTTTAACTTAAACCTTTTTTTTTTTAAATCATATTTCAAGTTTCACTTAATTTTGTTGTACATTGTAACAGTCACATTTCCAAATATTTATGACCCACCTTCTGTCAGTCATACACTACTACCGATCAAATGTTTAAGAACATTGTGCAGTTTTAACTTCCTGTTTGTTTTTGTTTTCTTTAGATGTCTTACAACAAGTGAAGCCTGAGAAAAAGGAGGCCTCAAAGTTTGTGTTTGCTGTTTCTGCAAAACTGCCTCCGTTTGTGCTCCTGATCAGCTTGTGGTCTTTGCTCATGGTGGAAATCCCTGAGTTCGTCAGAGTATCAATTTAATGAATAAGGACATACTTTTTGCATTAGAAGAGTAGCTTCAATCCTTGAAAAGCTTCAAGTCCTGAACAGTGAACTGTGGTAGTGTTTCAGTCTGTAGTACTGTGTTTCTGTCCTCGATGGTGAGTTTCCATGTGTATTTACTTCCATTTTACAGATGCAGGTTGCATTTATGTTGTCACAGTTTTCCAGGCTCTTTTTCCAACGACTAAAATGCATGTTTGAGCTGTTTTAACTGAAAGTAATTTGCACTGACATCTTAAAATTTGTCTGTGCTATTGTTTTGTTTCAAGATGAACGCCAATAATGTATTTTTTTTACTACTTAACCCCTTTCACAGACAAGGCTTAAACCTAGTCCCAGACTAAAATGCATGTTTGAGCTGTTTTAACTGAAAACATATCTTAAAATATGTCACTACTGGTGTTTATCTTGAGACAAAACAATGGCAATGATTGTTTTTTCTAAGGCATGTCTATAAAAGCTACTTAAATAATTGAACTAAGGTCTGATCCTGGCTTAGGCTAAGCCCTGTCTGTGAAACCAGGGGCCTGTACCATGATGATAGTTGAACAAACTCAGGGTTATAGGATTAATTTCAAGTTGACAAAACCAAACCACTCCAATCCGGCTTTGTTGGTACCATGATGCTGATCATCAACTTTCTCTGTCAACTCAGGCTTTGATCCTGAGTTTGTGGAGCGCGTGCACGTGAATGCGTGACATCAGTGGCAAACAGCCAATCACATGCCTTGCAGCAGAAAGAAACCGTGATTTACTTCTCGCGAGAGAGTCAACACGATTCAAAACTCTTTTGCTGAAGAAAATGAAGAATTTAAATGCATTTACACTAAAGAAGAAACTTGTCCATGAAAAAGGACAAATAAAAGAAATTATCTTGCTCTATCAGAGCAAGTGAAAATTGTCAAGTGTTTATATAGTTTATTATATACAGCAATAGAGACTCAAACATGTAACGTTATGTAGTCATTTTTAAAGAGTTATCTGTTGATTCTACATTCTGTATAAATATTTATTTAAAATAAATGCTTAATAATAACTGTTAAACTAAAATTGCTTGTGTGAAATGGATTAATAATATAGATCATATAATAATTATTTAAATCATATATAAGTCATAAAATAATTCTATAAATCATTAAAGCAAGACAATTTCATCGTTAAATATTTGTTTTTATTATATAGTGATCTTTAATTTGGAGGAAGAGAAACTGGGGGAGGGACTTTATTGCGTTGGATGTGTCAGTGTCACTTTGCTCACATCTGATTGGTCCAATTTTGGTTTGAGATCTTTTACCCAGAACATAACCTGCCCCGGAGCAGGTTAGCTGTGGAGCGTAAGTTACTATGGTGATGAACACCGCTAAAAGCCAAGTCACTTTCATGGTTCCTAAAACCCAGGATTGGCACAAACTAATCTGAAACTTAGCTGGCTAGCCAGCTAATCCAGCTTCATGGTACAGGCCCCAGGTCTATTTGTTTGTCACCATGAAATGCCATTTTTCCAGCCACTTGTTTTTCCTGAATGTGATGTTAATTCCTGTTCAAACAGTGTGTGGTTATAAATAAATACATTTGTATGTAAACTGAAGGAAGTTGTGAATTGTTCATTAAAACCATATTAACTCCAGCCCTTACATTGTCTCTGATTGAAATGAGTAGAAATAGACATTTAACTGGTTTAATCTTGCTGTACACAAAGCAAGACTGATTTGATATTGTTTCCATGTTAATTCAATGTTAAAGAGGTGATTTAATTAAGGTTGAAAAAACATTAATTTTACAACCATCTTGATCTATTTTTCATCATTGAAATAACATTATTTCAGGGTGCAAACCTGATGAAAAATCAACTTAAATTTCAACATTGATTCAATGATAATTTGGTTAATGCATAAACATTGATTCAAGGTTGGTCTGCTATCTGGGACATGAGCTGTGGTGTTTAAAACTAAAAAAATAAGTTCACTTTATTTTCGTAAAGTTATTCCAACTAAACTTTATAAGTTCAAATAACTACATTGTCAGGTTGAAAGTACAGGTGCTGGTCATATAATTAGAATATCATCAAAAAGTTGATTTATTTCACTAATTCCATTCAAAAAGTGAAACTTGTATATTATATTCATTCATTACACACAGACTGATATATTTCAAATGTTTATTTCTTTTAATTTTTATGATTATAACTGACAACTAAGGAAAATCCCAAATTCAGTATCTCAGAAAATTAGAATATTACTAATGACCAATACAAAGAAAGCATTTTTAGAAATCTTGGCCAACTGAAAAGTATGAACATGAAAAGTATGAGCATGTACAGCATTCAATACTTAGTTGGGGCTCCTTTTGCCTGAATTACTGCAGCAATGCGGCGTGGCATGGAGTCGATCAGTCTGTGGCACTGCTCAGGTGTTATTAGAGCCCAGGTTGCTCTGATAGTGGCCTTCAGCTCTTCTGCATTGTTGGGTCTGGCATATCGCATCTTCCTCTTCACAATACCCCATAGATTTTCTATGGGGTTAAGGTCAGGCGAGTTTGCTGGCCAATTAAGAACAGGGATACCATGGTCCTTAAACCAGGTACTGGTAGCTTTGGCACTGTGTGCAGGTGCCAAGTCCTGTTGGAAAATGAAATCTGCATCTCCATAAAGTTGGTCAGCAGCAGGAAGCATGAAGTGCTCTAAAACTTCCTGGTATACGGCTACGTTGACCTTGGACCTCAGAAAACACAGTGGACCAACACCAGCAGATGACATGGCACCCCAAACCATCACTGACTGTGGAAACTTTACACTGGACCTCAAGCAACGTGGATTGTGTGCCTCTCCTCTCTTCCTGCAGACTCTGGGACCTTGATTTCCAAAGGAAATGCAAAATTTACTTTCATCAGAGAACATAACTTTGGACCACTCAGCAGCAGTCCAGTCCTTTTTGTCTTTATCCCAGGCGAGACGCTTCTGACGCTGTCTGTTGTTCAAGAGTGGCTTGACACGACAGCTGAAACCCATGTCTTGCATACGTCTGTGCGTAGTGGTTCTTGAAGCACTGACTCCAGCTGCAGTCCACTCTTTGTGAATCTCCCCCACATTTTTGAATGGGTTTTGTTTCACAATCCTCTCCAGGGTGCAGTTATCCCTATTGCTTGTACACTTTTTTCTACCACATCTTTTCCTTCCCTTCGCCTCTCTATTAATGTGCTTGGACACAGAGCTCTGTGAACAGCCAGCCTCTTTTGCAATGACCTTTTATGTCTTGCCCTCCTTGTGCAAGGTGTCAATGGTCGTCTTTTGGACAACTGTCAAGTCAGCAGTCTTCCCCATGATTGTGTAGCCTACAGAACTAGACTGAGAGACCATTTAAAGGCCTTTGCAGGTGTTTTGAGTTAATTAGCTGATTAGAGTGTGGCACCAGGTGTCTTCAAAGTTGAACCTTTTCACAATATTCTAATTTTCTGAGATACTGAATTTGGGATTTTCCTTAGTTGTCAGTTATAATCATCAAAATTAAAAGAAATAAACATTTGAAATATATCAGTCTGTGTGTAATGAATGAATATAATATACAAGTTTCACTTTTTGAATGGAATTAGTGAAATAAATCAACTTTTTGATGATATTCTAATTATATGACCAGCACCTGTACTTAAAATTCAACTTAACTGAGTCAATGTAAAAGATAACTCAAAAAGTTAAGTTTTTTTACAGTGTGAACATTTTTATCTTAGTTGGAATAACTTTACAAAAGTAAAGTGAACTTACTTTTCTAGTGAACTTAAGTTTTCAATACCACAGCTCGTGTTCATTTAACCTAATCTGACGTATTTTCTAGGTTAAACCAAATAAATAATTCTCTTATTTTTTATTCACATTCAAATTCTACTGCAAATAATAATTGATCTGATGTCATCCACTGAAACATCAACTGCAAACAATTGAATTTCTCAAGATCTGAGCAGAGGATGATAAACAACTCCAAAAACAGCTTTACCAGCTTCACTTATTTATTTATTGAAAATATATATACTGTTTTTGAAGTCACTATTTTGGTGAACAGCAAAAAAAAAGTTAATTGGAAAGTTCAAAGATCAAGAGCACAACTAAAGGAAACACTGTTGTTGTTGTTGTTGTTGTTTTAGCACTGTGTTTAGAAAATGTGATTCTTATGTTAAAGAAAGCCAGAAATCAGATGTTTGTTACTTATTAATGATATAAACATCATAAAGTGGTTTTGTTCACCGATTACATCTGAAACCTCATCACTGATTGTCAGGGTTTAGTGCCTGTAAACTTTCTACTGATCTTTCTACAGCATGTGCTCCAGCAGTGTCATGACAATCTGATCACTTGAATAAAAAAAAAATAATAAAAAATGCTTGACAGTAATTTTTGAAGTACAGTATCATTCAGACTCACACTGACATCAAGAATTAGCGTATGAATCTCAGCAATGGTGACAATCAACAAAAAGCTTCATGCTGCAGTGCATTCAATACCAAAGTCGATACCACAGTGAAAAGAAAAAAAAAAAATAGAGCAATGATACTTTTCGAGCAAGAATTTCATTTCGGAAATGGGGGTAATTCCCCCCTTAGGTTACTCTCATGGGGGCATTTTTATACATATTTTTAAAAAGAAATTACAATTGTCTCACTGAAATGTTTGCTCACTCAATGTATTTGTGTTTTTATGAGATTATTTGTTGCAATAGTCAGTAATAAAATAAGAATGAATAAACACAGAAGCAGCAGCATAAATAAATACAGTAGAATAAAGATACAAATTAAACAGTGATGTATATTTTTTCAAATAGGTCTAACAGTAGTATTCAAGTAAAAATACAACAGAAATTGAATAATCAAGTATAAAATAACTCTGCATAGTCACAACTGTATAATTTAAGTAGATGAATCTTTTTTAAAGTTTTTACTTTGTTCTTTGATTATCATTAATAATACAGACCACCAATAATATAATGTAAAACTTTGCAGTGTAAATTTGCAGTGATTAACTGATAAACAGTCAAATATTGGCTGCCAGTAGTTTACTGTAAAATTACTGTGAAGTCATATTGCACTTAATAGAAAAATTTATGTGAACTCAATGAGTGATCAAACAGAGATGGCGACAAAGAGGCAAAACTACGGACTGTAGCTTTAAATACTTGCGACTGCATTTTCATTAAATGTCCCGCAATGAATGTAGCAAAATTCAATGTGGATTTGAAAATGCATTCTGAGCCGATCACGTCTCCTCCCCGCCCTGTCAATCACTGCGTCAAGGCGAGGCCAGGTGTTGGAAACATGGCGGCAGCAGAGCTAAGAAGAGCGAGGCATAAACTGGCAGATGAAGCTGAGCAAGAACAGAGAAATGTCAATGTTCCTCAAGATTATGCGTGTCCGTCAGTGATAGAACCAGTGCGTTATTAGAAGCATAGATATTTATGGTTAGGAGAAGCATAGATATTTATGGTTAGGACGACTCGTAGAGAACGCACCTGGTGCTCATGCACCATCGTGAGGTGAGCGCGCTCACGTGTCTGTAGAAGTGCTGAGCGGTGCACTTATTTGTATGGCCAAAAATGACGGAGTATTTTAAGTTGTTTCCGCTGTCATGAGGAAAAAATCCAGCATAACATGCCAGCGCGTTCATCGGGCTCAGAGGGTTAAATCTGATTAAACCTGGGTAATTTCAGAGAGTCTACGTCAGCGGTTCCCAAACTTTTTTTCCTGCGCACCCCCTTCTATGTCCCAACCGGATTGGCGCACCCCCAATCCCCACTTCAAAAAAAAAAAAAAAAAAAAAAAACGCTACAAAGCTTTGTTTTATCGCCATATAAAGACTTATGTTTAATCATGCGCAAATAACCAGAACACGCATTGTAACGCAGAGTTGAAATGTTGTTGCCCAGAAAAAAACAAATGTGTAGAGCTCGAGGAAATGATGCACGTGAGGCGAGGGCTGGCGTGTATTTTCCCCGGGGTTTAATAAAATGACTTGTACATTGTCACACTCGTCCGCATACATGGGGATGAGTGAGAGAAAAGGATCCAAATAAACATTCAACTTAGGTCACAAATAGAAAAAGGAAAATAAAAGGGAAAAGAGTACAAAGTCGATAGAGCGGTTATCTCTTCTCCTGCTCACCGTTCACGTTCTCTTACAGACGCACACACTCAGTGCACATGCGCAGTTCACAATCTACCACAAATTATTGTAAATGCTCTAAGTGACCGTTTACAGCATGACAATAACAACATCAACAAAGTTTCAATATAATGCAACAAAGCTACGCACAAGCTTCCACTTTTAAGAGACGAGTGACAGACACAGGCTCGGTAACAGAAAGCACGGTTATTTTCAGCCGCGTAAAAGAAACATTGCAGCAATAGGCCTATTAAATGACCGTGGAGCTAGCATCATCATCATTATAACACAACGGTTATGGAAATTAGAACGACAGTACATTGAGTTAAATTGCAACGAAGTTACAAACGAAAGTTTCCTCCGGCGCATCTTCTGACTCCCGCTCATTTTCTTTCTCTATTCTCTCCGTCTCTGTTGCCTCCAAATCCTCACTCTCTCTTGGTCCCTCTCCTCCTTCGTGACTAACAACTTTATCATAAGACGTCCCACTTGACAGTTTCCCTGGTTTCAGCCAGTTAAGCATATTTATAATATATATATGGAATGAATGAAACGAGTTGGCCGCATATAGCCTAGTCTGCAGTGCATAAAAGAAGAGCAGTGCGTAGAAGAAGACAGCAGCTGTCTTCTACGTTTCTATCAAAAACTAATAAATTATAGTTTTTTATTTAAAATAAAAGCGATTACAAAGGAAATGTTTACTGTTCATGTTTTTTTTTTATTGTATGGAAAAATCCCACTTAAAAAAACAGACCGCCATTACATTTTTCCTCTCGCGCAGCCCCTGGTGGCAGCTCGTGTACTCCTGGGGATGCGCGTACCACACTTTGGGAATCCCTGGTCTACGTAAACTAGGTTTTATTCGCATATATTTTTCAGTTATCACATCTATCAAAGTAACAGTTTCTCTTCAGATTTTTGTATAAAATCTCGGTTTATCCCAGTTAATTTACCAGAAGTGGTTTGCTCTGATGATGATCGGTTCTCATAATATGGCCAGTCATGTAAGTCGATTGCGCATACAAACATAGAATAATGCACTGCATTTTTTTAAATATATTTTTTATTGTGCTATATGTTTTTGTTCTGAATCACGTATCACTTTATAGGCTATTGAGTGAATAAATTAAAAATCCCTTTCATTTTCCTAAAAAAAATAACCAATTTGAACTGGAATGCCCGTCCCCCCTTAAAATTCACTCCCCGGACTCCATCCCCCCGTGTTACCCCCATTTCCAGCCCTGTGTAGACTTTTCGTCTAAAGTGCTGCAAAAAAACAGCGTTTTCTGGACACCAGGCGTTTGGTTAATGGCAAATAATGACCCATTTGGCTTTCCATATTTAGCTGGAGTGATTGCAGGTACCAGACGGACTTCACGGAGGCGATTGAGATTTCACAGCTTGCACTTTATTCCCCATGAAACTCACGCAACTAGTGTCCATCACAAACATTCTACCATACACAGCGTTACTAAAACAAAATAATTTGAAACGAGCAACAGACAACATAAATAACCTGCATACATGGGGTGCTCTAGGCGCACATACAATGCAGACAGTTCAATAGGGAGCGCGCGCTCTTAAAGCTCTTCACAACATTATTTCTACTCGTTACAGACCTGTAATGTAGTAGTCCTGAGTAATGCTGCTCCATCCATCAAATGTACTTGCTGCACTGTTGATGTTTTCAGATCATCAATAACATTCTGCTTTTCAATGTCATACCAAGCAGGAAAAAGCTGGTTGGCTAAACTGACGCAACGTCAGTTCTGTTTTTTTCATAAGGTGAATACAGAAGGCGGTCTGGCGGAAGCTAGATATTTACTTTATAACTTGTTAATATGGATATTTTTTACACAAATGCATCGCTTCACTTCAGAAGGCCTTTATTAACCCCAGAGCCGTGTGGAGTACACGTTCATGATGGATGGATGCACTTTCTTCAGCTCATTCTCGTTGGTCTCGCTCACTGCCATTACAAAGCTTGGATGCGTCAGGATATTTATAAATATATCTCCGATTGTGTTCATCAGAAAGAAGAAAGTCATAGGATGGCTTGAGGGTGAGTAAAGCTTGGGGTAATTTTCATTTGAAAGTGAACTAATCCTTTAAGACATGTTAGCGACTTACATGGGGAAGAACGCTCGATTGCGGTACTGTTGACTGTTTTAGCAGGCTATACTGCCATCTAGTGGTAGCAGGTTTTCTTAGACAGCTGTGTGTGGATTGTGCAAGGCTAAACCGGCGAAATGAAAGTCTCAAAATCCAAATGAATCATAGGATCGACTCAGAAACAAGTCAATGAATGCACGCGTGTCACCGGATCCACAAATACAGATACTCTTTGCAAGCACAAATTCTGACCTACGTTAATACAAAATCGAAGTTTTGTATTCACAACTATGCCTTTATTTGTACAAAAGGCTTCACATTCATGTAGTTCTGGATTTTGCACACAGAAGTTGTAAAGTATTAGTTTAAATGTAGCAACGCACATTTGTGAATTTGTCAAAAAGTTGGGTAGTTGTGCACACATTAATAATTTGCACCAGGCTTATTCATTTGGTAGTTGTTTGTGTGTAGGTTGTGAAATGCTTGAAAACCACGAAAAGGAAGTCTCAAAATCCAAATGAATCAAATTAGTTTGACTCAGGTGACGCGCAATGAATGCACGCGTGTCACCGGATCCCACAAATGCACATCTTCTTTGTTGCATGCGCATCTCAGGGGCGAAGCGCCGAATCTTGGGCCCTCTGCAAAGACAGTGTGTGGCCTTTGCCAGCATCCCGTGATCCACGCAACTTATCCCTTTTTAAAAAAAATAAATAATAGTGTACAACTATACACAGACATCTGGAGTCTAGAAATTGGTTTAATAAGCTGTTAAAATAAAGACCTTAGTGTAACCCAATTTATGTGTGTAAGAAAAGAAAAAAAAAACACTTTGATTTCTCTCTCTCTCTCTCTCTCTCTCTCTCTCTCTCTCTCTCTCTCTCTCTCTCTCTCTCTCTCTCTCTCTCTCTAAGCCAATCAAAATGTTGTATTGCCTTTGTCCCGCCTTGCTGCATTGTTCATTGGTTGAATCAGCTCAGTGCTGATCCATGTACAAAACCGATCAAATCAGGTGTAGAGAGTGAGAACACATCTTACTGATCGGAAAAAGTTATATAGTAGAGAGATCGCAGTGGAACAGCATCGGTTTCATTAATCAGGTTTCCTGCGTATCTTGGTGAGTTCTGTCAATTATTTTGTCATATTGATTTTGATCTGAGCCTACGAGGCTAAACCATGTGCTATGTTACTGCACAACATGGGCTATTGCATCATAATCATTCAAAATCATAACGACTACTCTAATTTCAGTGAAATGTTTGTCTTTTTTATATCATCTTGTTCTATATGATGTTCTATAATGTTTACTATTTGTAATATTGGGATTTAAGTATGCATTTATGCAGGCCAAATAGGCCAAATGCTCTAAATGAGGATGCAAGACAAATTTTCTAGTTTTTGCAAGTGTATATTGAAAATAATACACATTGAGTGTTATTTCCTATTTCTTTTGTACTGTGTAATCTATAGTACAATGTTTGCAGTTAGGATGATGTTGTTTGATTATTTTATCAGACCAATTCATTGAAATGCATCAGTATTTCATTGATGTTTTCACATACAGTGTTCATATATGTAACATATGGAAGTTATTTTCATAGAAATGATCATCATTAGGCCTAATGATGTTAATGTTTAAACAAATGTTTTACAGTCACCTGTTTTGTAAATTCAGGTCGGGTCTTTTAGTAACGAGGGGATTCTGTCCGTTGATCGGTGAGGAGTGTGAAACCTTAGATGGCGAGCCAACCAACTGGATCTTCTGGAGTCTCTGCGAGCTTGAACTTCAAATCCTGAGAAACATTATGTGGTAGGACTGTTCCAACAAAGAATCTTACATACATTGGAGGACATTGTTTGGTTTTGGCCATTTTCGAAAGACTGCCGAACTGGTCGTTCGAATACACGTTACACTGATAAACACACACACCCAATATTAGTTTAAAAAGGGGGCTTTCTTTCATTTTATTTGTACGCCAGCTACCTTCTATTTTTACTTTGTACAATATCATTTTCCTACTAAAGTTACATTGAAACTGTTACAGTGAATCCGTCCATTCATTTGTGTTGCAATGTCTGAACCTCTTACGAACCTAGAGTTGTGTATTTACCTATAGATGGGTTACATTAGCAATATGTCTGCATTGTATTTTAGAGGCTAAAAAGAGATGAAAGTTCTCAGTTGGCATATACAGGTGCTGGTCATATAATTAGAATATCATCAAAAAGTTCATTTTTTTATTATAAATTATTTTTAAAAATGAAACTTTCATATATTCTAGATTCCCTACATGTAAAGTAAAACATTTCAAAAGTTTTTTTTTTTTAAATTTTGATGATTAGAGCGTACAGCTCATGAAAGTCCAAAATCCAGTATTTCAAAATATTAGAATATTTCCTAAGATCAATCAAAAAATGGATTTGCAAAACAGAAAAGTTCAAGTTCTTTAAAGTATGTTCTTTTGTGCACTCAATACTTGATCGGCAGGACATATTACAGCAAATGACTTGCTCCTAGCACAAATTACTGCATCAGTGAAGTGTGGCATGGAAGTGATCAGCCTGTGGCACTGCTGAGGCACTATTGAGCTCTTCAGATCATCTGTATATTGTTGGATCGACTGTTTCTCATCTTTCTCTTGAAAATATCCCATAGATTCAGGTCAGGCATATTGGCTGGCCAATAAAGCACAGTAATATCATGGTCAGCAAACCACTTGGAAGTGGTTTTTGCACTGTGGGCAGGTGCTAAAGTCCTGCTGGAAAAGGAAATCAGCATCTCCATAAAGCTTGTCAGCAGATGGAAGCATAAAGTGCTCCAAAATCTCCTGGAAGATGGCTGCATTGACTTTGCACTTGATAAAACACAATGGACCAACACCAGCAGACGTCACGGCCCCCCCAAATCATTATTGACTTCAGAAACTTCACACTAGACTTCAAGCAGCTTGGATTCTGTGCCTCTCCAGTCTTCCTTCAGACTCTGGGACCATGATTTCAACATGAAATGCAAAATTTACTTTTATCTGAAAAGAGGACTTTCGACCACTGTTCACTGTCCAGTTCTTTTTCTCCTTAGCCCAGGTAAGATGCTTCTGACGTTGTCTCTGGTTCAGAAGTGGCTTGGTAGTCCTTTTCCTGAAGATGTCTGAGTGTGGTGACTCTTGATGCGCTGACTCCGGCTTCATTCTACTCATTGTGAAGCTCTCCCAAGTGTTTGAATCGGCTTTACTTGACAGTATTCTCAAGCTTGCGGTCATCCCTGTTGCTTGTGCACCTTTGCCTACCCAATTTCTTCCTTCCAGTCAACTTTGCATTTAATATGCTTTGATATTCACTCTGTAAACAGCCACCCCATTCAGTAATGACCTTCTGTGACTTACTCTCTTTGTGGAGGGTGTCAATGATTGTCTCCTGGACCATTGCCAAGTCAGCAGTCTTCCCCATTAGTGTGGTTTCAAAGAACAAAAGATACCCGGAATTTATACTGTAGGGATGGTCATTTAATGAAACTCAAATGTAAATATTCTAATATTTTGAGATACTGGATTTTGGACTTTCATTAGCTGTACGCTCTAATCAACAAATTTACAAAAAAAAACCTTTTGAAATGTTTTACTTTACATGTAGGGAATCTAGAATATATGAAAGTTTCATTTTTTAAATAATTTACAATAAAAAAAAAGAACTTTTTTCACGATATTCTAATTATATGACCAGCACCTGTACATAGATAAGCATATCTATGTTTCTCTCTATTTGTAGACTATTTGTCTTAATGTGATGAACACCCCGGACATGATTTTGTAGTTTTTTCCAGCTTTCTGCATCTCTATAATGTGTCTTTAGGTCCTGTGAATATTGTCCGGATAGACGATGGTTCACACTAACCAATCTATTTTCAGAAGAACAGATTTTGACAGATTTGACATGTACAACCCACACTTATCTCATTTCCTTAAAAAGGGACCTTTTGGAGAAGCTGAATTACTACTGTGAATGATTGCTCAATGTCTTCAGTACACTTAAAGTAAGGGAGATATGACTGAAAGGTGAGAATCTGTAAAATAAACAGCATAAGGGGCCGTTCACATATCGCGTCTTTCCCGCACGCAAGTCAGTTATTTCAAATGTAGCCGCACGCACGGCAGGCGCGCTCATAATGGAAGCGACGCGGTCGCGACGCGCACGCTGTGCGTTTTCCAGGCGCATCGAGATGAAAAAATCTCAACTTTTCAGAATGCCGCAAGCACACCGCAGGTCATGTGACAAGAACCAACCGATCAGCTTCAGCCTTTCCGTAACAAAACATCGAAATCTCAGCCAAACAGCTGATTATAGCTGTATAGGGTGTTTTTTATATCTCATCTCCATAATTATATCTAGTTGTAAAGCTAATCAAGGGATAGAAATCAATTTATCCTTTGCTGAAAGCTCCTGCTCCTCGTGGAGAGCGCAGTTCATGGTTGCATAGCAACGACAGACGCCACGGGAGCGCAAGCGCTTTGGAGAAGAAGGAGAAAGCGGTGCGGCCGCGCTTTCCACGCGTTTTTAGACGCGATATGTGAAGCCTCTAAAGGTTATGTACAAAACTGTTTGCACTTATTTCCATCATATATACCACAAATAGTTAAGTACAAACACTTAACTTTCTGTTTTGCCATGTGATTTCAAGAACTGCTATGATGTGATTTCAAAGAAATCCTGTGTCACGTGATTTCAAAGTGTCCTGGATATATAAATACCAGCAAAGAGCTTTATTTGGTATTTGGACCTCTAGAGGTGGACAGAAGATACAGAAATCAACGCTCAGGTTTGTCTTTTTATCACTTTAATTTCAACTGTTTGTATTACACTTTTACTAATTGTAATTATTTTCATTTTTAATTATTTGAATATATTATTTTATGTTCTTGATTCTTATGTTCTTGGTTACTCTTGGTGCATATTGACAGACTTCGAAAAGACATGACACACAATTGGCATTCATAGCAAAAGCATCCAGTGGGACTGATGGTAGCCTAAACATGAGCTCGCATATTGATGCATGAGCAATTTTCGGATTTGCATATGTTATGGAGACCATTTACAGATTCTAAGGATATGATCAAAAGGCACACAGAGGCGTGTCATTTAAAATGTCTTTATTATTATTATTATTATTATTGGGCTTAGAAACTTTTTTTAAATGACAAATTCCTTTCACAAGAGAAGCTGTATTCTCCATTGTGGGTTTGAAATAAATAAAAAAAATAAAAGCAAGGGACCATTGCTAGATAATGCAAACCAGCTGTTGTTGTATCAAATTACTTATCGGTTACTTTAGCTTGCTTAAAACTTTTCAGAAGAACAAAAAAAAAAAAAATAAAAGACAGAGGTCATTATGGACTGTCCCTAGTCTCTCACCTGAATCTGTCTTTTTTCTTTTAAAGAACTGTGGTGTGTCCATTGCTCACTGGCAGGCCACACACACACACACACACACAACACACACACACAGAGAGAGAGAGTAATGCTAGGAGTTGAGGAGTTAAGCCTGGTTCAGGTTAAATCCTCTCTGTGTGAGGAATGAATAAATATAGCAAAAGAAAAACATTAAACTTTCTTTTATTGTCTAGTTTGATAGTCGCCACAACTGAAAAATAACAGATATAAATCTAGGAATGAATAACAATTCATTTAAAAAGCCACAGTGAGTGTTTTCACACATACTGCTGGTATACAGTGATATGTCGTTTGTTTTCACTCTGGTCCAAACGGCAGGGCTTCATGTTTACATGACTCCCGATTGTTAAAATGAGTATCAAATTAACGATAAACTTTAACAACAGAGACACACGTACGCACTACACAGGTACACAGTTTATTTGTCGCGCTGCTGTTTTTGTTTCACGCTCTAGCAGTTAATAAACAGAACTGCATGCGTCTTGCGGAAGAACATTGTAACGGCGCTACTTTTCTCCGTTTATGACTTGGACGAGTCACCCAGGTCCTGTGCTACTCCACAGCGGTGGCGACCCGCTGGACTAAAATAGTCAGAAAATAAACACTTATTATAGGTGTACCATGGTGTTCAGGATACTGACTCCAGTACTCACCGATATGGTTTCGGAATCGGACAAACTTTAGGTAAAAGGAAAGAAGTGTGAGACACAGCTTTGGAGCAACTTAGTTGATTCACAACACTACATAACGGGTTCTCACTCTGCGTGTGTTTCGCACTGGATGACGGTCGTGCTGAGCGGTGCAGGTACAGAGGAGAAGTAGAAGAAGAGAAGAGGATGACACCATTTGCTAAGGGGGATGTTTTCATTTTCATCCTTAACACATACATTTTAAACCACAAACTACGGAGTATGTTTTGGACATTATTTAACCTTGTAAAAGAAAAAAAAAGCACCCCTCTTTTTTTGCTGAAGCACCCCTAAAAAGGGGCTAGCCTCGCCCATGCTGCAGTGTTTTTCAAAGTTCAGTGCATTCATTAGGCTCTGCCTTATAATCAGACACACTCAAGACACGTGACACCTTTTTCAAACGTAATCACAATAAATAGCACTGTATTTTTTTTTCAAGGACTGTAATATATATATATATATATACATATATATAAACAAGAAAAGAAGTGGTTCTTATAGATCTGTTCCTTTTGTGACAGTTCTACTGTTTGAAATTGTAATAAACATACACGACAACTTGTGGTGTGTAGATGTATTTCAATATATATATTAAAAAAGATACTGATAAAACAAAAAATATATTATAATTTTTTTTTTACAACAAAATAAACAGGCAGTAGAAGACAGAATAAGCATGCATGTATAGGAAACAACTCAAGTAGGCCTATGCATTCCCTCTCCAGCGATTTTCTCGAGCATCTGTTCACCATTGTGTCTTCATATCGTTCCTGTGTGTAGGCTAAAAACATCGTTGAGTTGTTCACCTTATTATTCCGTCTCTGAGTCTGAGTTCCGTAACAATTAGCCTACACTCCAAATCTATCTATTCGGTTTCCTGCAGAAGTGGCTCTTCCGTGTGCGGTACTCTTCCGTCAATGTCTTTGGCTTATGATGACTGATGAGGTAAGTTCAGCGTAGTGCTTGGGTCACTATATCATGAATAAATCAAATAAAACAAAGGTGTTGTGTCACGTTGACACTGCCTGTCTTAACTGTTTGTAACCCTTCTCATGACTATTAATGTGGTGATGCGCACCTTCATTTTATTGTACTTATGCCGCGTTCCAGGCAACTCGTAACCCGTGTTTTTCCAACCTTCTACCCGTGAAAGTGCACTGGAACAGCAGTCACACCCGTGACTTCCCACCCGTGAACTCATACTAGATCGATGTACTCCCAGTTACGGGTTCTGACGTCACATAGCCCGCGAAATAACAATGGCAGCCCCTATGGATGCGGTGTTTATGCAAGTGTACCGTAAAATAACGTAAAATAAAAAGTATAACAGCTTCTCTTGGAGCATAAGCCCCGTACGGTCCGCCATGCTGGTTTGTTTATACTCAGGCAGTTTGGCTTGACTTGCCTGGAACGCTACAATGTCGTGAGTCGTGATTTGAAGTTGTGACTTACGGGCTCAAAAACCTGCCTGGAACGCAACATTATTCATGAGATTGTGAAAGATTGCTTACATAATAGTTACGAAGAGCCTCCGTATCCGTGGAAACGAGCGCACGATTTTTTTTTTCCTCTGAAGTTTAGAGGAGGCAGCCACACTCTGTATCCTACCTCAAAAACTTCACAAGGTAAGTCACACAGTGTGGTCAAACTGTTCTATTAATGAATTAATTATATTGTGTACTTAAGGTTTGGAGTTTTTATTGCTTATTATTAGATTGGTATTGAATCGTAATGTTAGCTAACTCTTATGTCAGCAGAGGGCATGCTAACACGCAGACGATCCAGAGGATTGTAATGATATGTAATTGACGAATTTTAACTGCTTTAATTTTTACTGTTAACAATTACAACATTCGATTTTAATAATGTATTTGTAAATGTTGAAATTAACATTAAAAAAAGATTAATGATGTAGAAGTGCAGTTCATTCTTAATTCATGTCAACTAATGCTAACTAATGATACTAGTCTTTTCTGCTCACCAAGACTGCATTTAATCAAAAATACAGTAAAAACAGTAATATTGTAAAATATTATTACATTCTATAGTAAAATGTAATTTATTTCTGTGATCAAAGCTGAATTTTCAGCATTATTACTCCAGTCTTCAGTGTCACATGATCCTTCAGAAATCATTCTGATATGATGATTTGCTGCTCAAGAAACATTTATGATTATTATCAATGTTCAAAACAGTTGTGCTGCTTTATAATTTTGTGGAAACAATTATACCATTCAAACAATTGTGATAAGATTAAAAAAAGAGAGAAATTAATACTTTTATTCATCAAGGATGCTTTAAATCGATCAAAAGTGACAGTCAACGCTAAAAGAAGACATAACAAAAGATTTATTTTTTAGTAAATGCTTTTATAAACTTAATTTAATAAATGCAAATAAATGCTGTTCATTGAACTTTCTATTCATCAAAGAATCCTGAAAAAAGTATTTCCACAAAAATGTTAAGCACAACCGTTTTCAGCATTGATAATAATCAGAAATGTTACATGAGCACCAAATCAGCATATTAGAATGATTTCTGAAGGATAATGTGATCTGATTCTGATCAATTTAAAATAATATTTAAATCATTGATATACCTGTTTATCCCTTAATTGATCTACATTACAGAAGAACTTTCAATCAGGACTCAGGAGCTTATTAGTCGGGAGGTTGGAGATGTTTTTTGCACCTTTTTCTCTCAACAGGAGCTGTAAGGAATAACAGTGCAGCAGATAGTGAAATAGATTCTTGCAGCATCCGTTGATTTAATCTTGCCTTTGAGCATGGCGGCGGCCAGATGGAATGTGCAAGATCCAAAGAGACCTTAACTGAGGTAAATTTCAGATAGAAGAAGCATAGTGGCAGTTTGTGTTTTTAACTAATCCTTTTTTCATCAGCATAACATTACAATAAGCAATAGTAGCTGACTTCATAAAGAAAAAAGGGACAGTTGAGTTTATATTGTCACATGTTAGTGTACGCCAAGCCAGTTGCAGCACATTTGTTTATATAATACTACACAGTATAAATATACAAAATATATTTTATAAACTCTGCAGTCTGTGGCTAGTGCAAACAGCTCTTTGACGATGATTGGCAAATCTTTAGCCTACAGAGAGAGCTGCCTTTGTGGAAGATGTGCTATGCATCTTAGATTAAACTCTTGTGTGCTAACTTTTTGCCACGCCTGTCAATGGCCGGTGACTTAAAAATTTACCGGCCAAAACTATTTTTTACCAGCCACGAAACAAAAACATAAGGTGGCGCATTGTTGCCACTTACATATTATTTTTTCCACTCAATTATGTCGTTAAAACGACATCTTTTCTCGTTCAAACGACATATGTCATTCAAACGACATCTTTTCTTGTAAAAACGACATATTTATGTCGTTAAAACGACATCTTTTGTCGTTAAAACAACATATTATCACATTAAAACCACATATTTTGTACGTGACATGTACGAAAAATACCTTTATCTGATCTATAATAGAGAATTTATATAGCCTAGATCAGTGCCTTTATCACACTTCCGCACTCGAAAAGCAGAAGCAAATATAGTGTAAAATACTTTTCGATGCCTGCATCGATGGCAGTGCCCATGGAGTAATGAACACAGCCTAATAGCCTAATAAAGCACAATTTTGTCATTTAGCATTCCTTATTTTCTGGAAAATAACTCGCAACTGATTGTCACATGCACCAAGTCAGAATTAAGTTTTTGAGAGGAAAAAAAAAATCTCAGATAGGCCTAATTTTCATTGGTGTTTCAGTCGCATTTTATTATAGGCCTACATTCAAAAATAATGTAGCTAAAATAGACTAGCGGTAAACAGGCCTGGCGCTACGGATAGGCTACAACAATAATGCTATATTGTCATAGACTTATTTATCAAAATAAAACTGATAAATGAAAGTGGAGACAATACCTCATAAAAGGTCTACATTACTTTTCCAACATTTGTGTCATTATTCTTAAAAGTAGCCTAATGTAAATTATGTTTGCAGCTGTAGGTTTATTGGCCTCGATGAGTCTGAGACTCCCGGTCAGAGATTGTGTCTCAGATGGCATTAATAATTTGTGAATATTTGTAAATATTCGTGGCTTAAACAGCTGGAAAAATGACTGTACTGCAGTTCTGTGGATGTTTTGCCTAGGCAAGGTTATTAGCCTATAGTTAACTAAAAAAACAAAACTATTAAAATATTTATGCTAATCGAAATAAGCTTGAAATATAAGAAAATATAAATATTAGTTGAAAATGATATTTTCAATATAATTTCCTTTTTTTCCCCCTGACCTTCAACCGATGCAATCCTTTCATTAACCGACAAGATTATGTTAAATTAGCATTAGGCTAAACGAAATTAGAGTGAAGAAAAAAAAAATCCCCGGGGTTTAGTTTTTGTCACGATCACCGTCTGTTCCTGTCAGTTCCTGGACTCCATTTCCCATAATCCTCCCTGCCAATCACATGCACACTCCACACCAATCATCAATTGCCACACACACCTGTAGATCATTACCTGGACTATAAAAGACTTACACACACACCACCTCATTGCGAAGTCTTGTTAACTGTTGTTGCATTTCTGAGCGTTTATTATTCTGTCTGCCTGTCTGTTCCCGTTACTGCCTGTTACCCGTGATCGACCTGTTGCTGCCTGCCTTTGATCCTTGCCTGGTATTCTGTTTTGTGAGTGATATCTGCCTGTCCTGACCATTGCCTGTATCCTGACTACGATTCTGCCTGTCCCTTCCTGTTCCTGTTTGTTCCCGTTTGACCCTGCCTGTACGACCACGTCCTCTTATAATAAAGCTTGCAAATGGATCCCTGCCTAAGTCTCGCTTCATTACAGTTTTAGCCTTAAGCTATATGCACAAGAAACAACAAAACATGAGAATTCATTGTATCACATGCAGCGCTTATGTGAACGGAGAAAAAACAAGATAAAAGGAATTAATAGCTTATTCCTATATAGCTAGGCATACACGAAATATTTTAAATTTAAATAATTAACATATTAAGAAAATGAAAAAAAAAAAAAAAAAAAAACTGCGACATGTAGACCAACTATGATGAGTTTCGACTCATTTTTGAGAAACAAGTTTACGGAAAGGAATTGCTTGTCTTTATTTTTCAAGCAATGTTATTGTGAGTGTACAAAAATAATAGTTATACCTTCACAGATTCGAATGGTGTTACTCTTATGACCATAAATGTCTGAGTATTTTAAGTTGTTTCCGCTTTTATAAGAAAATTCAAGTGAACGCTCCGGCGCCTCACGCACACACAAAGCTCAGTTTTAGCTAGGCTACTTGACATCGCAGCCTGTTTATTGTCAAAGTGAAATACAGTCAACCAAATATAGAAAAAGTTACACTGCTCATTTTAAATAGTCTGCGTATAATCAGAGCGTTTAAATAATAAACTATTGCTATAAAAAATAAATTTGCTATAGGCTATTTAGCATCCAAATACATATTGCATATGAAAACATTTGGATTTATGCCAAATGGGTTTCTATTTCAGTTTAGCTTTAAATTAATTCGTTTTGGCTTGACGTTTATATATTATATTTTTCATTCTTGTTCTGTTTTTCTGAATACCATTAAATTGAAAAGATTTGTAGTGCGACGGGAACTAAAATAGCCTACGTTGGTGCCCCCCATGAGATTAAAATGCCCCTATGCCAACCTGGAGCTGGGCCTGCCGGTAAAAACGAAGTTTTTACAAAAAAATATGCTAAACATGTATTTTAGGCTATTTCCCTGTAAAGGCTATTTCCACAACAAATCCTTTAAATTGTTCTATACAAAATATAATTATAAAATAAATATAAATTATATTGGCATTCATTAGCTAACCTATATTTTAAGACAAAAAAAAAAAACAGCCTAAAATTGCTACATTTTGTTATAATATTCATTCAAGTTAATTTTACTGCACAAATGCAGAGTTAAAAAAAGTAATAATAATGTTTAAAAGATTACATGTATTGGAAAAAATAATAAAAAGTAGCTTAAATGGTAGCCACATATTGCCAATCTAGACAAATACAGTCTAAAATATCCTAAAGTTTGTCGATATTCTTAAAGAATATTCATGAATATTAGCAGGTTATTTAGAATGATTAGAAATTAATTCAATAGGGATTGACTTGATATAGGCCTATGTATTGTTCATGCACAAACATTTATTAAAAAGGCCTATCAGGCTATAGCCTATATTTTTTAAATCCCTCATTTGGGGCTGAGCCCCCCTATTGAAATAATAATCGACCCTGTTCCAAACATGTTTTTGCGCATGTGAAGGATGCTGTTTTGGGACATGAAAGCATTGTTTAACAACATAATAGGCGTAAATATATTTTAACGTCCAAGTGCTAATAGAAACAATTAGATTTGTGCCGAATGAGAGCCCAACAGTTTAGATTTAAATAAATTTGTTTAGGCTTTTGAATAAATATTGTTTGTAATGAATGCCACTATAATTTGTTTATGATTATTTTATATTTTTTATAACATTTTTCAGTCTTGTTTTGTATTGAATACCATAAGGATTTGCTGTGGAAATAGCCTATAGGCTACATGTTTATAGCTTAATGCTTGTGTAATGTATAGCTTAAGACAGTGACATAAAAGACCAAGCTTAGTAAACATCATGCTAATAAACCATTTAATAAACTATTAATCATTTAAACCATTTACCAAATTCATTTAATTGACCTACGTTAAGTGTTTTTTCTCTTATAGAAAACCATTATAAAAAGCTTAACGTCGCTTAATGTAGCCTACTAAGTGATAGGCTATTAAAAGATCAAATTCTGCACAAACAAATTTTTCTGTGTAGTATGCTTTATTAGTAGGCTACAGCGTTTAATATAGTCTTCATTTTTCTGGACATCGCTCATTGTTTCTACCATTGTTTAAATTAATATGTTAGTTAACTAGGCCTACATATGTAGCTATAGGCTACATTTCTGAAATTACATAACTTGCACAATAACAGATTACTCCAAATTGTAATGTTGACATGCATTTCCTATAAAGCTGCTTTAAAACTGCAGTGAAAAGCGCTATACAATAAATGTGAATTGAACTAATAAACTGATCTAGGCTATAGAAGCTCTATTACAGATCAGATAAAGGTATTTTTCGTACACGTCACATACAAAATATGTGGTTTTAATGAGATATGTCGTTTTTACGAGAAAAGATGTCGTTTGAACGACATAAATATGTCGAGAAATAATTCGTTTGAAGGACACAATATGTCGTTTGAACGAGAAAAGATGTCGATTAAACGACATAATTGAGTGGAAAAAAATAATATGTATGTGGCAGCAATGCGCCAACATACAGCACCGACAAAACGTTGCAAAACATCTTTTAAACGGAAACGGTGGTGCGTTGAACACCCTGTTCTGATGACGCAAGAGTTGCAACTATGGCAGCTGAGAAGGCCATTCTTTGTGTTCTTTTTGAAGAATTTTCGGAGCCTGATGAAATCGGTATAAATACGTGTTTAATACTGCAAAATACGTTCGATGTTACAGTCACTGCCCTTGCTGTCCAGAATAAAAGAGAACATCCCAATCGAGTGAAGGGATTTGTGGAAACTTCTAATTATTGTGATACAACATTTGCCTTGCATTTCAGCATGAAAAGACAAACATTTCAGGTGAAGGATAATCCACTTCTTACCTCCGAGACTGTATTGATCTATATTATTTTTATTGTGAGTATTAGGCTTATCATTATTGCTGATCACTGTTGTTGTGCTATGATATTGTAATATTTACCATTTTATAATTAGACGAGTATAGAAAAGTTTATGAAAGTGTCACTTCACAATACAACAGCAAAATATATAAGTATAGTATTTTTATCTTACATTAATACCCATTGTGCGTGCTGTATCTTTAATACCGCGTGGTTTATATACATCTTGCAGCTGATTGGGCTGACATTTCTGACACGCCCACCAAACAAGAGAAAACGTATCTCAAACCCGTTGCACACCGTTTCCAGGAAACATGTCGTTCAACCCGGAAAACGTAGCAAAACGTTGCGCACCGGTTTGAGCTTGAATGTGCCCCTGGTGTTTGGGGGGAGGGGGGCTAGTCGGGCCATTGACAGCCAAGGGCTGTTGCTAGTCAAGCCAAACGCTGGTAATGTCTCATTTTGCTGCTCTCAGCATGTTTATGTTTTGTACAGTTTAATTTGAGTATTTTTGGTGGTGACACTATTTTCTTTTAGAGCTGCTGTACAACTGAAATGAACTGTTTGCATCATTGAATCATTTTCCTGTTATGACTGTAAAGCTGTTTTGTATAAAGTACTTTATAAATAAAGGTGACTTGACTTGTGCTTGCAGTTTAAATGTTGGTTTTATTATTCATACCACAATAGTAAATAAGTCTCTTTATTGAAATTTTATTATCTATATAAAGATAAAATTGTCTATTACTTTTAAATGGACAGCTATATAAAAAATAAATCTTTGAAAAATATGTTTTATTGGGGTCTACAAAAGTTAAACATTTAATACTAGATCAATGCATTTATTTCCATTCAATGTGATAGAAATTATTAACAGAAAAAAACATCTGGCTTGAAAGATTTCTTGTCCTGTGGCTCCGTCTAGTGGGCACAGCTTTTATTCTTTTATTTGCAATGGCTTATAGTTAAGAATTTGCAGTTAGCATCATAAATTCTTTTGAGATCCAATCCAAGAGACTGTCTACACTGGGGAGAAAAAAATGTTTTTCTTACTCACTATTTTTGTCTTGTTTTCAGTCCAAATATCTATAAATTCTTAAATCAAGATGCATTTACTAAATAAGTAAAATAACATGAGATATTATGCCTTATTTTCTGGGGGGTTGTCAAAATTAAGTGAGTTTTTGCTTAAAACAAGCTAAATTATCTGCCATTTGGGGTAAGAAAAATAATCTTAATCTCTATTGTATAAAGTACTATATAAATAAAGATGACATGAATAACTTATGCTTGCAGTTTAAATGTTTTATTATTCATACCACAATAGAAAATAAGTCTTTATAGATATTTTAAAATCGTCTATTCCTATTAAATGGACAGATATATATTTATCATGTCTGGCAACTTGAAACTAAAAAAATAAAATGTTTTATTGGGGTCGACAAAAGTGAAACATTTATGTACATTAATTATATAAAACAATACTGTCAATTCATCATATAAATGAGCTAGATCAATGCATTATTTCCATTCAACGTGATTGAAATGATCAAGAGAAAACGTCTCAGGTTATGTATGTAACCATGGTTCCCTGAGAGGGAACGAGACGCTGCGTCAAATGCTTTGGGAACGCCTCTGCTTGAATGCGTCACATGTGAAATCTGTCCAATGGCATGACGGAACGTCATAGGCGGGTGACGTCATGACCAGGAAACTATAAAGCACACCCGAACCAAACAGTGTTAGCTTCTGAAAACTCGAAGTAAGTCGATCACAGGCATGCAGGGAGTATGGCAACGTGACGCAGCGTCTCGTTCCCTCTCAGGGAACCATGGTTACATACGTAACCTGAGACGTTCCCTTTCAAGGGAACTCCCGCTGCGTCAAGCGCTTTGGGAACGAGATACCCACGCCGCCATAAGACTGAGTGGCTGTCTGTGTGAAACTGTTCAGTGCACACTAAGACACCAAGCACATTCAGGTTATAAAACCTAACAAAAGTGTGCGGCGAGGACCACCCTGCCGCATCACAAACTTCGTGGAGGGTCACTCCAGACAATAAGGCCAAGAAGGCCGCCATACTCCGTATAGAGTGAGCACGGACCTTACGTGGAGAAGGATGACCGGCAGACTCATACGCAAGTGAGATAGCCTCAACTACCCACTTGCTCAAGGTTTGCTTAGATGTGGGGTGCCCCTTACGTGGGACCCTGAAACAGACGAACTACTGATCCGTTTTACGCCACAGGGCAGCTCTGTGGACGTAAGCATCCAAAGCCCTAACGGGGCACAGCAAATTAAGTTTCTCCTGGTCTGGATCCAGAAATGGAGGAGGGCAAAAGGCCTGCAACATAATAGGGCCCGGCACATTAGTTGGGACCTTAGGGACATAACCTTCCCGAGGAAAGAGGAAGGCTTTGACCATGCCTGGTGCGATGTCCAAGCAAGAGGGAGAGACCGAAAGGGCTTGTAGGCCACCAATTCTCTTTAATGACGAGATAGTGAGGAGGAAAAGAGTCTTTAGAGTGAGGAATTTTACATGAACCTCTTCAATAGGCTCGAAAGGAACAGTAGACAGGCCCTCCAACACTATGGTCAAGTCCCAAGTCGGAACTCTCTGACGTGCCACAGGCCTCAGCCTCAGAGTACCACGGAGGAAGCGAGTAACCCATGGGTGTCTGCCAAGAGAAGCACCCTCTAAAGGAACGTGGTAAGCTGCAATGGCTGCCACGTAGACCTTTAGCGTCGAAGGAGATAAACCAGAAGAAAACTTTTCTTGAAGAAACTCCAGAACTGTACCAACTGGGCAGTTAACAGGATCAAAGTTACGTTCTCTACACCACGAAGAGAAAATATTCCATTTCAAGGAATACAGCCTCCTCGTGGAGGGAGCTCTGGAATGGAGCATAGTCTCCACTACCTCAGTAGGGAGACCGGAATCTATGAGCTGTGCCCCCTCAGAGGCCACGCCCACAATTTCCACAACTCCGGGCAGGGGTGAAGGATTGAGCCCCCCGCCTGCGAGAGTAGATCCCTCCTGATTGGAATCTCCAGGGGAGAGCCGTCGAGGATGGACATAAGGTCCGAGAACCAGACCTGGCCCGGCCAAAATGGGGCTACTAGAAGCAACTGGACCCCGTCCTGGCGCACTCTCTCCAAAACTCCCAGAAGCAGAGCAATCGGGGGAAAGGCATACAGACGCAGCCTCGGCCACATCTGCACCATAGCATCCAACCCCAGGGGGGCTGGATGTGAGAGGGAGAAATATAGAGGACATTGGGTCATTTCCAGAGACGCAAACAAGTCCACATCCGCTTTCCTGAAGCGCTCCCAAAGGAGCTCCACCACCTTGGGGTGGAGTCTCCACTCCCCGGGCCTCGGCCCCTGCCTCGACAGGATGTCTGCTTCCTGATTCAGACGCCCTGGGATGTACACTGCCCTGACTGACAGCAGCTTCCCTTGGGCCCACAAGAGGATCTGGTGTGCCAACTTGCATAAGTGGCGCGACCGCAGACCCCCCTGATGGTTTATGTAGGAGACCACCGCTGTGTTGTCCGTGCAGACCAACACATGATGGCCCCTGAGATCCGGGAGGAAGTGTTTGAGTGCCAGTAACACAGCCAACATCTCCAGCTGGTTTATGTGCCAGGAAAGATAATGACCCCTCCACAAACCCTGAGCCGAGCAACCACTCATGATCGCCCCCCAACCAGTGAGAGATGCATCCTTCATTAGCGTTAAGCGACGACAAGGAGCCCCCAACACCGGGCCTTGGGAAAGAAACCAGGGTTTTTTCCACATGACACAAGCACGAAGGCATCGCCGCATGACCTTGATCATGCGAAACGGATTTCCCCTCGGGGAAAACCCCTTGGATTTGAGTCACCACTGCAAAGGTCTCATGTACAGCAGGCCAAAAGTTATCACGTTGGACGCAGCTGCCATCAGACCTAACAGTCTCTGAAACTGTTTCACAGTGAGTGACTGGCCTAGCTTCAGCTTGTTTACGGCTGTGAGAGTGGCCTCTATGCGAGCTGACGACAGACGTGCTTGCATTGACACTGAATCCCAAACTACACCTAGAAAAGAGGTTCTCTGAGCTGGTGAAAGCACACTTCTTTGCGTTTAGCCGTAACCCCAGACGCTTCATATGGGCGAGAACAGCATCTCGATGCTGAACCACCAACTCTTCTGACTGTGCTAGAATCAACCAGTCGTCTATGTAATTCAACACGCGGATGCCCTGGAGTCGCAGAGGAGCCAGAGCTGCATCCACGCATTTTGTGAAGGTGCGGGGAGATAAAGCTAGGCTGAAGTGAAGAACCCAATATTGGTTCGCTTTGCCCCCGAAAGCGAACCTCAGGAACTTCCTGTGTTGAGGAAGGATGGATATATGAAAGTATGCGTCTTTCAGATCTATTGTGACAAACCAATCCTCGGACTTGATTTGTGACACGATCTTTTTCAGAGTTAGCATTCTGAACTTGAGCTTCTTGACAGAGCGATTTAATAGGCGCAGATCTAGAATGGGACGCAACCCTCCATCCTTCTTTGGAACTATGAAGTACCGGCTGTAAAACCCCGACTCCCTGCTGGGAGAAGGAACCCTTTCTATGGCTTCTTTTCGCAAGAGAGTCTGTACTTCCTGTTCCATAACCAGAGCCTGCTCGGGGCTCACCTCGGTGAACAAAACCCGGTTGAACCTGGGCGGTCGCAACCCGAACTGAATTCTGTACCCAAATTCTACTGTGCGCAGGACCCATTGAGATACGCAAGGTGGCAGGGTTGGCAGAATGGCCCCTGAGGGCACCGAGGGGGGCCGGGCACCGTGTACTGAGGTGGACACCAACCTGCCTCGGAGGGGACTGCCCTCAGAAGCCCGACACCACTGGCATCAGGACTTCTTTCCCGAAGCCCTCCGCTGGATAATGACGGTCCTAAGATCCGCCTTTCCTTTGGATGGCTTCGGTTGTGAGCGCTGCCCCGACCCCCAGTCTTTCTGCAGGGGTGCGTGGGAAGCAACGCTCACTTTTTGTTGCGCCCTGTGTGAGGAGCTCGTACTCGGCTGGGACTCTCGACGACTGTGTTGACGGAGTCGCCGAAGAGGCCAGGCGGCGTGAGCGGAGGAGGAACAATCTATCTTGGTCTTTCATGTCAGCGAGGTTGAGCCAAAGTTGTCTCTCCGTGGCCACCAGGGCTGCCATAGACCGCCCAATAGATCTGGCGGTCTCCTTGGTGGCACGGAGAGAGATCTGTAGCTTTCCTCAGTTCAGAGAACGCCTCGCGACTGACTTCCCCACCCTCATCAAGGTCTTTGAGCAGGTCAGATTGATAGGCTTGAAGGACGGCCATAGTGTGTAAGCATGCCGCCGCCTGACCTGCTGCCGAGTACGCCTTACCCACTAAAGCAGAAGATGTACGTAGGGGCTTAGTGGGTAACTTCGGGGCTTTGAGGGAGGCTGCCAACTCGGGGGAGAAATAGCTCGCGAGTGTCTCTTCCACCCGAGGCATCTCCCCATAACCATGCCTTTTTAGTCCTAAGATGTTACTATAGTTAGATGTTTGTGGACTATAGACCCGAAAGGACGCAGGTCTGTTCCACAACCTCGACACCTCGGTGTGGAGGTCGGGAAAAAAAGGCAAGCTCCGACGTGGAGGTTGTGCGCGAGAAGGAAGAAAGCGCTTGTCTAATAAACTCGCTTGACAGGCTTCCTGTTTCTCGGTCAGCCAGCTGATGTTCAGTCTGGCCACCGCTCTAGTTACAACCTCCATGAGCTCCTCATATGCTTGTGAGTGTGGTGGCGACTCTTCACACTGATCGATGCTGACAACGTCTGAACTGCTTTCCTCGAAAAGCACCCGGCGGGAGCGGAGCGTCTTCATAGACATCTGCTCGCAATGCACACAGCCAGCTCCCTCGAGAGCTGACTGGGCATGCTCCACTCCCAGGTAAACAACACAAAGCTCGTGTGCATCTCCCACCAGAATGTAGCGAAGACAAGGAGACGCACACGGCCTGAATTGCTGCACTTGTGTCGCCATAATAGTGTCTTAGATATGTGTGCTTGAATAACGTGAGAGACAAACAACAATGAATAAGACAGACAGTTACACTTACTGAAGACACAGAAGCTAACTCTGTTTGGTTCGGGTGTGCTTTATAGTTTCCTGGTCATGACGTCACCCGCCTATGACGTTCCGTCACACCATTGGACAGATTTCACATGTGCTTCACGACGCATTCACGCAGAGGCGTTCCCAAAGCGCTTGACGCACGCGAGTTCCCTTGAAAGAGAAACATCAGGCTTGAAAGTTTCCTTATCCTGTGGCTCCCTCTAGTGGGCACGGCTTTTATCTTTTATTTTCTACAATAACAGTTTAGAATTTGCAGTTAGCATCATAAATTCATACGAGATCCAATCCAAGACACTGTCTACACTGGGGAGAAAAAAATGTTTTTCTTACTCACTATTTTTGTCTTGTTTCCAGTCAAAATATCTATAAATTCTTGAAATCAAGATGCATTTACTAGATAAGTAAAATGGCATAAGATATTATGTCTTGTTTTCTGTGGTGGGAAAATCAAAATTAAGTGCATTTTTATTTAAAACAAACAAAATTATCTGCCACTTGGGGTAAGAAAAATAATCTTAATTCAAACGGAAACAAGATTGTTATTTTTTTTGACCCCATTGGCAGATAATTCAGCTTGTTTTAAGAAAAAACTCACTTAATTTTGATGATCCCCCTCCTCCCAGAAAACAAGACATCTTTACTTGTCTGGTTAATGCGTCTAGCGCCTAGGTGGCCGTTTAAAGTTTGGGCATCGCTCTGACACGAAAATTGGACAAAGTCCAAGATGGAATCAGACTTCCACCCCCTCCGAAACTCTGGGCCAGGCCGCGGAAGGCGCACCCTTCCCGGCAATGTTCAGATTTGCCCGCCACCCTGGAGAACAGCAGTGAGAGTAGGGTCAAAGCTTAAGTAATGTAACGAATGGGACTTTGGTTTCCCGCTTATATCTTGGGAACACCACAGGGGAACAGATATTATTTATTTTCCTAAAAAACTTTGTGTTCATCTTAAGAAGGAAAGTCATATACGTCTCAGATGGCATGAGGGTAAAAGATGAGTAAACGGTGAGCACATTTCCTGGTGAACTGTATTTTTTTAAAATACAGAATAGCAAATGACATGGGATTCCCTCTTAAGATTCATCAGTGGGAAGAAAGAAAAAGAAGAAGAGAAATAAGAGTGTCACGTAAGCACAGAGACAAGAAGGTAAGATCCACGTGCAGCTTTAATGGGGTAATCCAATAAACATAATCCAGGCAGGCGAGGGTCAAAGTCCACAGAACAGTCCATACAAAATAAAGCAAAACACAAACGGAAGCCGGTGACATGAAATTAAACCGCGATCTCAAAAGCAAAAACAAACCAAGTATAAATAGACAGACACTGATGAGCAAACACAAAACAGCTGGTTGCAATGACAGGATAATGAGTCCGGGAAGTGTATTATGGGAAATGAAGTCCAAGGGGTGAAACAAGAGTCCGGGTTGGAGTGCCCTCTAGTGGCCGATTAGGGCACTCTCACTAGTAATCATGACAAAGAGGAGGAGGTATCCAAGCAAGAGAAACGAATAAGAAGAGTTGTAACTTTAAATCTGTTTTGAAATAAGTTGTTTTTCAAATAAAGGTTTCCGAGTGATAACAGATTGTTTGCGGGTTTTTTTTTATTACTTAGCCTGTAACTACATGAAATAAGAGTGTAACAAGCACCACTTTAATTTACGCCCTGCAATGTCCAACAATGTGCTACCCTAACCCTGTAACTACATGAAACAAAAGTATATTTCCCCATGTATTAAAAAAGATTGCAATAGTTCTTTCTACTTGCCTTGAAACAACTTAATCAGTGCACTTTCTCTAGAAATTGCTCCCAAACGTAAGATTGTTGTCTATCATAATAGTATAAGTACCCCTTAGTTCTAAAATACTTACAGTATAAATAATTTGTTATTTTTCTGGTTGTTACCCCTTTATTCCCAAGACTTTACATATTGTTCTCCTATACTTACATGTACTTACTTTATAGGTACACTATAATTATCGAAAGTTATGCTGTAAATTTGTTGTAATTACGCAGTACTTTTTGAGCTGTAATCTAAAGTGTTACTTTTTTTACAACGGAAGTGATTCAATCAAAAACCAACTTTAGCTCGATAATAATTTTCCTATTGTCACTGTGAAGCTGCTTTGAAACAATATTGTGAAAAGCACTATATAAATGAAGATGACTTGACTTGAATTTTTGGCCATATAATGGCCCTAACCCAGTCAGACTTGGTCTTAGTACCAACAGGAAATGTACTAGGTGGGGGTAGTGAGTGAACAGCGCTCTCTTCTACTCTCATTACCAACAACTGAGGTGCCCTTGATGTCACATGTCTGTCTATTTCTGCACCTTGTTCTGTTTGTCACATGTCCTCCTTGTTTAGTTTTCCCGCCATTAGTTAGTTGTCATGGTTTCTGATTTGATTAGTGTCCTTGTTTCAGGTGTGTCTTGTTTATTATCTCATTAGTTCCCTCATTAGTTCTTGTATAAGAACTCCTTGGTTTGTTCACTCTTTGTCCTGTCACTGTTTTGTTGTGAATGTGTATTACCTGCCGTCTGAGTTATTATTAAACCTTTTGAGTTCTTTTGAAACTTGCTTCCTTCTGTCTATGGTCACATACCGTGACACTTGAGCAAGGTACCTCACCCCCAATCGCAAAAACGGCTGCCCACTGTTCCAGGTGTGTTCACTGTTCACGGTGTGTGTGGTCAATACGCACTGCTGTGTGTGTGCACTTGGATGGGTGAAATGCAGATCACAAATTCTGAGTATGGGACTATGGGATACCATGTCACATTCAGTAAATATCAGCAACTGCACAAAATTGCAGAGATTTGAGATTTTATATCAGATTCTATATGAGCCATAAATTCCTGATACAAATAAGACAAATATTAAAACATATGCATTTTTTTTATTTTCTTTTAGATTTTATCTAAAAGCTCAAACTGTTACTTTAAAAAAAAAAAAAAAATACATATGTCAGGCTTTACAGGGTTACATAACATTTGGTGATTGCAAACACATTAAATATTTCATTATTTGAATCAATTAACAAGTTAGTTTTCCCATATAATTTTTAAGCTAATAATAAGATTAAGCGTATTTGGCTTGCTGTCCGCTTCAGCTCGAGCTTGGATATACCCCCCAGAGCAGTTTTTCATGTGCCAATGGATCCAGTTGGGTTAGAAATGTGAGTAATGTATGAAATTAAAAAAATATTACAAATATGTGCACGTTGAGCGTTAAGTTGCATATTTTACCAGCCACTTCAAATTAATTGTGCCCTGTCACTCTTTTGAGACTTCCATGTGTACCAGTGGGTACTTTCATGTACCCATGGGTCCATTTTGGTACCAGTGGGTGAGCAATGTACGAAATTCAAAAAATATTACAAATATGTGCACGTTGAGCGTTAAGTTGCATATTTTACGAGCCACTTCAAATTAATTGTGCCCTGCCACTCTTTTGTGACTTCCATGTGTACCAGTGGGTACTTTCATGTACCCATGGGTCCATTTTGGTACCAGTGGGTGAGCAATGTACAAAATTGAAAAAATATTACAAATATGTGCATGTTCAGCGTTAAGTTGCATATTTTACCAGCCACTTCAAATCAATTGTGCCCTGTCACTCTTTTGTGACTTCCATGTGTACCAGTGGGTACTTTCATGTCCCCATGGGTCCATTTTGGTACCAGTGGGTTTTTCGTGTACCATTGGGTCCAGTTGGGTTAGAAATGTGAGCAATGAACGAAATTCAAAAAATATTACAATCATGTGCACGTTGAGTGTTAGGTTGCATATTTTACCAGCCACTTCAAATTAAGTGTGCCCTGTGACTTTATTCGGATTTCCATGTGTACCAGTGGGTACTATCATGTACCCATGGGTACATTTTGGTACCAGTGGGTGAGCAATGTACGAAATTAAAAAAATATTACAAATATATGCACACTGAGCGTTCAGTTGCGTATTTTACCAGCCACTTCAAATTAATTGTGCCCTGCCACTCTTTTGTGACTTCCATGTGTACCAGTGGGTACTTTCATGTACCCATGGGTCCATTTTGGTACCAGTGGGTGAGCAATGTACGAAATTCAAAAAATATTACAAATATGTTCACATTGAGCGTTAAGTTGCAAATTTTACCAGCCACTTCAAATTAATTGTGCCCTGTCACTCTTTTGTGACTTCCATGTGTACCAGTGGGTACTTTCATGTCCCCATGGGTTCATTTTGGTACCAGTGGGATTTTCGCGTACCAATGGGTCCAGTTGGGTTAGAAATGTGAGCAATGAACGAAATTCAAAAAATATTACAATCATGTGCACGTTGAGCGTTAGGTTGCATATTTTACCAGCCACTTCAAATTAAGTGTGCCCTGTGACTTTATTCTGATTTCCATGTGTACCAGTGGGTACTATCATGTACCCATGGGTACATTTTGGTACCAGTGGGTGAGCAATGTACGAAATTAAAATAATATTACAAATATATGCACACTGAGCGTTCAGTTGCGTATTTTACCAGCCACTTCAAATTAATTGTGCCCTGCCACTCTTTTGTGACTTCCATGTGTACCAGTGGGTACTTTCATGTACCCATGGGTCCATTTTGGTACCAGTGGGTGAGCAATGTACGAAATTCAAAAAATATTACAAATATGTTCACATTGAGCGTTAAGTTGCAAATTTTACCAGCCACTTCAAATTAATTGTGCCCTGTCACTCTTTTGTGACTTCCATGTGTACCAGTGGGTACTTTCATGTCCCCATGGGTTCATTTTGGTACCAGTGGGATTTTCGCGTACCAATGGGTCCAGTTGGGTTAGAAATGTGAGCAATGAACGAAATTCAAAAAATATTACAATCATGTGCACGTTGAGCGTTAGGTTGCATATTTTACCAGCCACTTCAAATTAAGTGTGCCCTGTGACTTTATTCTGATTTCCATGTGTACCAGTGGGTACTATCATGTACCCATGGGTACATTTTGGTACCAGTGGGTGAGCAATGTACGAAATTAAAATAATATTACAAATATATGCACACTGAGCGTTCAGTTGCGTATTTTACCAGCCACTTCAAATTATTGTGCTCTGTCACTCTTTTGAGACTTCCATGTGTACCAGTGGGTACTTTCATGTACTCATGGGTCCATTTTGGTACCAGTGGGTGAGCAATGTACGAAATTCAAAAAATATTACAAATATGTTAACATTGAGCGTTAAGATGCATATTTTACGAGCCACTTCAAATTAATTGTGCCCTGTCACTCTTTTGTGACTTCCAAGTGTACCAGTGGGTACTTTCATGTACCCATGGGTCCATTTTGGTACCAGTGGGTGAGCAATGTACGAAATTCAAAAAATATTACAAATATGTTCACATTGAGCGTTAAGTTGCATATTTTACCAGCCACTTCAAATTAATTGTGCCCTGTCACTCTTTTGTGACTTCCATGTGTACCAGTGGGTACTTTCATGTCCCCATGGGTTCATTTTGGTACCAGTGGGTTTTTCACGTACCGGTGGATTTGTTGTGTACCAATGGGTCCAGTTGGGTTAGAAATATGAGCAATGAACGAAATTCAAAAAATATTACAAATATGTGCACGTTCAGCGTTAAGTTGCATATTTTACGAGCCACTTCAAATTAATTGTGCCCTGCCACTCTTTTGTGACTTCCATGTGTACCAGTGGGTACTTTCATGTACCCATGGGTTCATTTTGGTACAAGTGGGATTTTCGCGTACCAATGGGTCCAGTTGGGTTAAAAATGTGAGCAATGAACGAAATTCAAAAAATATTACAATCATGTGCACGTTGAGTGTTAGGTTGCATATTTTACCAGCCACTTCAAATTAAGTGTGCCCTGTGACTTTATTCGGATTTCCATGTGTACCAGTGGGTACTATCATGTACCCATGGGTACATTTTGGTACCAGTGGGTGAGCAATGTACGAAATTAAAAAAATATTACAAATATATGCACACTGAGCGTTCAGTTGCGTATTTTACCAGCCACTTCAAATCAATTGTGCCCTGTCACTCTTTTGAGACTTCCATGTGTACCAGTGGGTACTTTCATGTACCCATGGGTCCATTTTGGTACCAGTGGGTGAGCAATGTACAAAATTGAAAAAATATTACAAATATGTGCATGTTCAGCGTTAAGTTGCATATTTTACCAGCCACTTCAAATCAATTGTGCCCTGTCACTCTTTTGTGACTTCCATGTGTACCAGTGGGTACTTTCATGTCCCCATGGGTCCATTTTGGTACCAGTGGGTTTTTCGTGTACCGGTGGATTTGTTGTGTACCAATGGGTCCAGTTGGGTTAGAAATATGAGCAATGAACGAAATTCAAAAAATATTACAAATATGTGCACGTTCAGCGTTAAGTTGCATATTTTACGAGCCACTTCAAATTAATTGTGCCCTGCCACTCTTTTGTGACTTCCATGTGTACCAGTGGGTACTTTCATGTACCCATGGGTTCATTTTGGTACAAGTGGGATTTTCGCGTACCAATGGGTCCAGTTGGGTTAAAAATGTGAGCAATGAACGAAATTCAAAAAATATTACAATCATGTGCACGTTGAGTGTTAGGTTGCATATTTTACCAGCCACTTCAAATTAAGTGTGCCCTGTGACTTTATTCGGATTTCCATGTGTACCAGTGGGTACTATCATGTACCCATGGGTACATTTTGGTACCAGTGGGTGAGCAATGTACGAAATTAAAAAAATATTACAAATATATGCACACTGAGCGTTCAGTTGCGTATTTTACCAGCCACTTCAAATCAATTGTGCCCTGTCACTCTTTTGAGACTTCCATGTGTACCAGTGGGTACTTTCATGTACCCATGGGTCCATTTTGGTACCAGTGGGTGAGCAATGTACAAAATTGAAAAAATATTACAAATATGTGCATGTTCAGCGTTAAGTTGCATATTTTACCAGCCACTTCAAATCAATTGTGCCCTGTCACTCTTTTGTGACTTCCATGTGTACCAGTGGGTACTTTCATGTCCCCATGGGTCCATTTTGGTACCAGTGGGTTTTTCGTGTACCATTGGGTCCAGTTGGGTTAGAAATGTGAGCAATGAACGAAATTCAAAAAATATTACAATCATGTGCACGTTGAGCGTTAGGTTGCAAATTTTACCAGCCACTTCAAATTAATTGTGCCCTGTCACTCTTTTGTGACTTCCATGTGTACCAGTGGGTACTTTCATGTACCCATGGGTCCATTTTGGTACCAGTGGGTGAGCAATGTACGAAATTCAAAAAATATTACAAATATGTTCACATTGAGCGTTAAGTTGCAAATTTTACCAGCCACTTCAAATTAATTGTGCCCTGTCACTCTTTTGTGACTTCCATGTGTACCAGTGGGTACTTTCATGTCCCCATGGGTCCATTTTGGTACCAGTGGGTTTTTCGTGTACCATTGGGTCCAGTTGGGTTAGAAATGTGAGCAATGAACGAAATTCAAAAAATATTACAATCATGTGCACGTTCAGCGTTAAGTTGCATATTTTACGAGCCACTTCAAATTAATTGTGCCCTGCCACTCTTTTGTGACTTCCATGTGTACCAGTGGGTACTTTCATGTACCCATG